>NW_027211997.1:300000-457118 GCF_036971445.1 Narcine bancroftii
CTGATTCCCCACCTCTGATTCCCCGCGTCTGATTCCCTGCCTCTGATTCCCCGCCTCTGATTCCCCATCTCTGATTCCCCGCCCCTGAATCCCCGTGTCTGATACCCAGCCTCTGATACCCCTCCCCGATTCCCCACCTCTGATTCCCCATATCTGATTTCCCGCCTCTCTTTCCGCGCCTCTGATTCCCCGCCTCTGATTCCCCATATCTGATTCCCCGCCTCTGATTCCCAAACTCTGATTCCCCGCCTCTGATACCCCAGCTCTGATTCCCTGCCTCTGATTCCCCACATCTGATTCCCTGCCTCTGATTCCCCGCCTCTGATTCCCTGCCTCTGATTCCCCGCCTCTGATTCCCCGCTTCTGATTCCCCAGCTCAGATTCCCCGCCTCTGAATCCCCAACTCTGATTCCCTGCCTCTGATTTCCCGCCTGTGATTCCCCATCTCTGATTCACAACCTCTGATTCCCCACCTCTGATTCACCACATCTGATTCCCCGCCTCTGATTCCCCAACTCTGATTCCCCGCCTCTGATTCCCCAGCTCTGATTCCCCGCCTCTGATTCCCGCTGTCCGATTCCCTGCCTCTGATTCACCGCCTCTGATTCCCCATCTCTGATTCCCCGCCTCTGATTCCCCGTGTCTGATTCCCTGCCTCTGATTCCCCGCCTCTGATTCCCACCTCTGATTCCCTGCCACTGATTCCTCGCCCCTGATTCCCCAACTCTGATTCCCCATATCTGATTCGCCAACTCTGATTCCCCGCCTCTGATTCCCCATCTCTGATTCCCCGCCTCTGATTCCCCGGCCTCTGATTCCCCATCTCTGATTCCCCGCCTCTGATTCCCCGGCCTCTGATTCCCGGCCTCTCATTCCCAACCTCTGATTCCCCACCTCTGATTCCCCATATATGATTCCCCACCTCTGTTTCCCTGCCTCTGATTCCCCGCCTCTGTTTCCCAATATCTGATTCCCCGCCTCTGATTCCCCAACTCTGATTCCCCGCCTCTGATTCCCCAGCTCTGATACCCCACCTCTGATTCCCCGTGTTTGATTCCCTGCCTCTGATTCCCCGCCTCTGATTCCCCATCTCTGATTCACCGCCTTTCATTCGCCACCTCAGATTCCCCATATCAGATTCCCCGCCTCTGTTTCCCCGCCTCTGATTCCCCGCCTCTCTTTCCCCATATCTGATTCCCCGCCTCTGATTCCCCAACTCTGATTCCCCGCCTCTGATTACCCATATCTGATTCCCCGCCTCTGGTTCCCCGCCTCTGATTCGCTGCCTCTGATTCCCCATCTCTGATTCCGCACATCTGATTCCCTGCCTCTGAATCCCCGTTTCTGATACCCAGCCTCTGATACCCCTCCCCGATTCGCACCTCTGATTCCCCATATCTGATATCCCGCCTCTCTTTCCGCGCCTCTGATTCCCCGCCTCTGATTCCCCATATCTGATTCCCCGCCTCTGATTCCCAAACTCTGATTCCCCGCCTCTGATACCCCAGCTCTGATTCCCCGCCTCTGATTCCCCAACTCTGATTCACCGCCTCTGATTCCCCACCTCTGATTCCCCGTATCTGATTCCCCACCTATGTTTTTCCGCCTCTGATTCCCCGCCTCTGATTCCCCATCTCTGATTCCTGGACTCTGATTCCCCACCTCTGATTCCCCATCTCTGATTCCGCACATCCGAAACCCTGCCTCTGATTCCCCGCCTCTGATTCCCCGCCTCTGATTCCCTGCCTCTGATTCCCAACCTCTGATTCCCCACCTCTGTCCCCATATCTGATTCCCCGCCTCTCTTTCCCCGCCTCTGATTCCCCGCCTCTGATTCCCAGGCTCTGATTCCCCGCCTCTGATTCCCCGCGTCTGATTCCCTGCCTCTGATTCCCCGCCTCTGATTCCCCATCTCTGATTCCCCGCCTCTGAATCCCCGTGTCTGATACCCAGCCTCTTATACCCCGCCCCTGATTCCCCACCTCTGATTCCCCATATCTGATACCCCGCCTCTGTTTCTGCGCCTCTGATTCCCCGCCTCTGATTCCCCACCTCTGTTTCCCCATATTTGATTCCCCGCCTCTGATTCCCCAACTCTGATTCCCCGCCTCTGATTCCCCAGCTCTGATTCCCCGTGTTTGATTCCCCGCCTCTGATTCCCCATCTCTGATTCCCGGCCTCTGATTCCCGGCCTCTGATTCCCCATATCTGATTCCCCACCTCTGTTTCCCTGCCTCTGATTCCCCGCCTCTGTTTCCCAATATCTGATTCCTCGCCTCTGATTCCCCAACTCTGATTCCCCGCCTCTGATTCCCCAGCTCTGATACCCCACCTCTGATTCCCCGTGTTTGATTCCCTGCCTCTGATTCCCCGCCTCTGATTCCCCATCTCTGATTCACCGCCTTTCATTCGCCACCTCTGATTCCCCATATCAGATTCCCCGCCTCTGTTTCCCCACCTCTGATTCCCCGCCTCTCTTTCCCCATATCTGATTCTCCGCCTCTGATTCCCCAACTCTGATTCCCCGCCTCTGATTACCCAGCTCTGATTCCCCACCTCTGATTCCCCGCGTCTGATTCCCTGCCTCTGATTCCCCGCCTCTGATTCCCCATCTCTGATACCCCACCCCTGAATCCCCGTGTCTGATACCCCGCCTCTGGTTCCCCGCCTCTGATTCGCTGCCTCTGATTCCCCATCTCTGATTCCGCACATCTGATTCCCTGCCTCTGATTCCCTGCCTCTGACTCCCCGCCTCTGATTCCCTGCGTCTGTTTCCCAACCTCTGATTCCCCACCTCTGATTCCCCATATCTGATTCCCCACCTCTGTTTCCCTGCCTCTGATTCCCCGCCTCTGTTTCCCAATATCTGATTCCTCGCCTCTGATTCCCCAACTCTGATTCCCCGCCTCTGATTCCCCAGCTCTGATACCCCACCTCTGATTCCCCGTGTTTGATTCCCTGCCTCTGATTCCCCGCCTCTGATTCCCCATCTCTGATTCACCGCCTTTCATTCGCCACATCTGATTCCCCATATCAGATTCCCCGCCTCTGTTTCCCCACCTCTGATTCCCCGCCTCTCTTTCCCCATATCTGATTCTCCGCCTCTGATTCCCCAACTCTGATTCCCCGCCTCTGATTACCCAGCTCTGATTCCCCACCTCTGATTCCCCGCGTCTGATTCCCTGCCTCTGATTCCCCGCCTCTGATTCCCCATCTCTGATTCCCCGCCCCTGAATCCCCGTGTCTGATACCCAGCCTCTGATTCCCCTCCCCGATTCCCCACCTCTGATTCCCCATATCTGATTTCCCGCCTCTCTTTCCGCGCCTCTGATTCCCCGCCTCTGATTCCCCATATCTGATTCCCCGCCTCTGATTCCCAAACTCTGATTCCCCGCCTCTGATACCCCAGCTCTGATTCCCTGCCTCTGATTCCCCACATCTGATTCCCTGCCTCTGATTCCCCGCCTCTGATTCCCTGCCTCTGATTCCCCGCCTCTGATTCCCCGCTTCTGATTCCCCAGCTCAGATTCCCCGCCTCTGAATCCCCAACTCTGATTCCCTGCCTCTGATTTCCCGCCTGTGATTCCCCATCTCTGATTCACAACCTCTGATTCCCCACCTCTGATTCACCACATCTGATTCCCCGCCTCTGATTCCCCAACTCTGATTCCCCGCCTCTGATTCCCCAGCTCTGATTCCCCGCCTCTGATTCCCGCTGTCCGATTCCCTGCCTCTGATTCACCGCCTCTGATTCCCCATCTCTGATTCCCCGCCTCTGATTCCCCGTGTCTGATTCCCTGCCTCTGATTCCCCGCCTCTGATTCCCACCTCTGATTCCCTGCCACTGATTCCTCGCCCCTGATTCCCCAACTCTGATTCCCCATATCTGATTCGCCAACTCTGATTCCCCGCCTCTGATTCCCCATCTCTGATTCCCCGCCTCTGATTCCCCGGCCTCTGATTCCCCATCTCTGATTCCCCGCCTCTGATTCCCCGGCCTCTGATTCCCGGCCTCTCATTCCCAACCTCTGATTCCCCACCTCTGATTCCCCATATATGATTCCCCACCTCTGTTTCCCTGCCTCTGATTCCCCGCCTCTGTTTCCCAATATCTGATTCCCCGCCTCTGATTCCCCAACTCTGATTCCCCACCTCTGATTCCCCAGCTCTGATACCCCACCTCTGATTCCCCGTGTTTGATTCCCTGCCTCTGATTCCCCGCCTCTGATTCCCCATCTCTGATTCACCGCCTTTCATTCGCCACCTCAGATTCCCCATATCAGATTCCCCGCCTCTGTTTCCCCGCCTCTGATTCCCCGCCTCTCTTTCCCCATATCTGATTCCCCGCCTCTGATTCCCCAACTCTGATTCCCCGCCTCTGATTACCCATATCTGATTCCCCGCCTCTGGTTCCCCGCCTCTGATTCGCTGCCTCTGATTCCCCATCTCTGATTCCGCACATCTGATTCCCTGCCTCTGAATCCCCGTTTCTGATACCCAGCCTCTGATACCCCTCCCCGATTCGCACCTCTGATTCCCCATATCTGATATCCCGCCTCTCTTTCCGCGCCTCTGATTCCCCGCCTCTGATTCCCCATATCTGATTCCCCGCCTCTGATTCCCAAACTCTGATTCCCCGCCTCTGATACCCCAGCTCTGATTCCCCGCCTCTGATTCCCCAACTCTGATTCACCGCCTCTGATTCCCCACCTCTGATTCCCCGTATCTGATTCCCCACCTATGTTTTTCCGCCTCTGATTCCCCGCCTCTGATTCCCCATCTCTGATTCCTGGACTCTGATTCCCCACCTCTGATTCCCCATCTCTGATTCCGCACATCCGAAACCCTGCCTCTGATTCCCCGCCTCTGATTCCCCGCCTCTGATTCCCTGCCTCTGATTCCCAACCTCTGATTCCCCACCTCTGTCCCCATATCTGATTCCCCGCCTCTCTTTCCCCGCCTCTGATTCCCCGCCTCTGATTCCCAGGCTCTGATTCCCCGCCTCTGATTCCCCGCGTCTGATTCCCTGCCTCTGATTCCCCGCCTCTGATTCCCCATCTCTGATTCCCCGCCTCTGAATCCCCGTGTCTGATACCCAGCCTCTTATACCCCGCCCCTGATTCCCCACCTCTGATTCCCCATATCTGATACCCCGCCTCTGTTTCTGCGCCTCTGATTCCCCGCCTCTGATTCCCCACCTCTGTTTCCCCATATTTGATTCCCCGCCTCTGATTCCCCAACTCTGATTCCCCGCCTCTGATTCCCCAGCTCTGATTCCCCGTGTTTGATTCCCCGCCTCTGATTCCCCATCTCTGATTCCCGGCCTCTGATTCCCGGCCTCTGATTCCCGGCCTCTCATTCCCGGCCTCTGATTCCCCGCCTCTGGTTCCCCGCCTCTGATTCGCTGCCTCTGATTCCTCATCTCTGATTCCGCACATCTGATTCCCTGCCTCTGATTCCCAGCCTCTGACTCCCCGCCTCTCTGATTCCCTGCCTCTGTTTCCCCGCCTCTGTTTCCCCATATCTGATTCCCCGCCTCACATTCCCCGCCTCTGTTTCCCCATATTTGATTCCCCGCCTCTGATTCCCCAACTCTGATTCCCCGCCTCTGATTACCCAGCTCTGATTCCCCGCCTCTGATTCCCCGCGTCTGATTCCCTGCCTCTGATTCACCGCCTCTGATTACCCATATCTGATTCCCCGCCTCTGGTTCCCCGCCTCTGATTCGCTGCCTCTGATTCCCCATCTCTGATTCCGCACATCTGATTCCCTGCCTCTGATTCCCCGCCTCTGACTCCCCGCCTCTGATTCCCTGCCTCTGTTTCCCAACCTCTGATTCCCCACCTCTGATTCCCCATATCTGATTCCCCACCTCTGTTTCCCTGCCTCTGATTCCCCGCCCCTGTTTCCCAAAATCTGATTCCTCGCCTCTGATTCCCCAACTCTGATTCCCCGCCTCTGATTCCCCACCTCTGATTCCCCATATCTGATTCCCCACCTCTGTTTCCCTGCCTCTGATTCCCCACCTCTGTTTCCCCATATCTGATTCCCCGCCTCTGATTCCCCAACTCTGATTCCCCGCCTCTGATTCCCCAGCTCTGATTCCCCACTTCTGATTCCCCGTGTTTGATTCCCTGCCTCTGATTCCCCGCCTCTGATTCCCCATCTCTGATTCACCGCCTTTCATTCGCCACCTCTGATTCCCCATATCAGATTCCCCGCCTCTGATACCCCAGCTCTGATTCCCCGCCTCTGATTCCCCAACTCTGATTCACCGCCTCTGATTCCCCACATCTGATTCCCTGCCTCTGATTCCCTGCCTCCGATTCCCTGCCTCTGATTCCCAACCTCTGATTCCCCACCTCTGAATCCCCATATCTGATTCCCTGCCTCTGATTCCCCGCCTCTGATTCCCTGCCTCTGATTCCCGGCCTCTGTTTCCCCAGCTCTGATTCCCCGCCTCTGAATCCCCAACTCTGATTCCCTGCCTCTGATTCCCCAGCTCTGATTCCCAGCCTCTGATTCCCCAGCTCTGATTCCCTGCCTCTGATTTCCCGCCTGTGATTCCCCATCTCTGATTCACAACCTCTGATTCCCCACCTCTGATTCCCCATATCTGATTCCCCGCCTCTGTTTGCCCGCCTCTAATTCCCCGCCTCTGTTTCCCCATATCTGATTCCCCGCCTCTGAATCCCCGCCTCTGGTTCCCCGCCTCTGATTCGCTGCCTCTGATTCCCCATCTCTGATTCCGCACATCTGATTCCCTGCCTCTGATTCCCCGCCTCTGACTCCCCGCCTCTGATTCCCTGCCTCTGTTTCCCAACCTCTGATTCCCCACCTCTGATTCCCCATATCTGATTCCCCACCTCTGTTTCCCTGCCTCTGATTCCCCGCCTCTGTTTCCCAATATCTGATTCCTCGCCTCTGATTCCCCAACTCTGATTCCCCGCCTCTGATTCCCCAGCTCTGATACCCCAACTCTGATTCCCCGTGTTTGATTCCCTGCCTCTGATACCCCGCCTCTGATTCCCCATCTCTGATTCACCGCATTTCATTCACCACCTCTGATTCCCCATATCAGATTCCCCGCCTCTGTTTCCCCGCCTCTGATTCCCCGCCTCTCTTTCCCCATATCTGATTACCCGCCTCTGATTCCACAACTCTGATTCCCCGCCTCTGATTACCCAGCTCTGATTCCCCATATCTGATTCCCCGCCTCTGATTCCCCATCTCTGATTCCGCACATCTGATTCCCTGCCTCTGATTCCCCGCCTCTGACTCCCCGCCTCTGATTCCCTGCCTCTGTTTCCCAACCTCTGATTCCCCACCTCTGATTCCCCATATTTGATTCCCCACCTCTGTTTCCCTGCCTCTGATTCCCCACCTCTGTTTCCCCATATCTGATTCCCCGCCTCTGATTCCCCAACTCTGATTCCCCGCCTCCGATTCCCCAGCTCTGATTCCCCACTTCTGATTCCCCGTGTTTGATTCCCTGCCTCTGATTCCCCGCCTCTGATTCCCCATCTCTGATTCACCGCCTTTCATTCGCCACCTCTGATTCCCCATATCAGATTCCCCACCTCTGTTTCCCCGCCTCTGATTCCCCGCCTCTGTTTCCCCATATCTGATTCCCCACCTCTGATTCCACATATCTGATTCCCCGCCTCTCTTTCCGCGCCTCTGATTCCCCGCCTCTGCTTCCCCATATCTGATTCCCCGCCTCTGATTCCCCAACTCTGATTCCCCGCCTCTGATTCCCCAGCTCTGTTTCCCCACCTCTGATTCCCCTCCTCTGTTTCCCCATATCTAATTCCCCGCCTCTGATTCCCAAACCCTGATTCCCCGACTCTGATTCCCCAGCTCTGATTCACCGCCTCTGATTCCCCACATCTGATTCCCTGCCTCTGATTCCCTGCCTCCGATTCCCTGCCTCTGATTCCCAACCTCTGATTCCCCACCTCTGAATCCCCATATCTGATTCCCTGCCTCTGATTCCCCGCCTCTGATTCCCTGCCTCTGATTCCCCGCCTCTGATTCCCCAGCTCTGATTCCCCGCCTCTGAATCCCCAACTCTGATTCCCTGCCTCTGATTCCCCAGCTCTGATTCCCAGCCTCTGATTCCCCAGCTCTGATTCCCTGCCTCTGATTTCCCGCCTGTGATTCCCCATCTCTGATTCACAACCTCTGATTCCCCACCTCTGATTCCCCATATCTGATTCCCCGCCTCTGTTTGCCCGCCTCTAATTCCCCGCCTCTGTTTCCCCATATCTGATTCCACGCCTCTGAATCCCCGCCTCTGGTTCGCCGCCTCTGATTCGCTGCCTCTGATTCCCCATCTCTGATTCCGCACATCTGATTCCCTGCCTCTGATTCCCCGCCTCTGACTCCCCGCCTCTGATTCCCTGCCTCTGTTTCCCAACCTCTGATTCCCCACCTCTGATTCCCCATATCTGATTCCCCACCTCTGTTTCCCTGCCTCTGATTCCCCGCCTCTGTTTCCCAATATCTGATTCCTCGCCTCTGATTCCCCAACTCTGATTCCCCGCCTCTGATTCCCCAGCTCTGATACCCCACCTCTGATTCCCCGTGTTTGATTCCCTGCCTCTGATACCCCGCCTCTGATTCCCCATCTCTGATTCACCGCCTTTCATTCGCCACTTCTGATTCCCCATATCAGATTCCCCGCCTCTGTTTCCCCGCCTCTGATTCCCCGCCTCTCTTTCCCCATATCTGATTACCCGCCTCTGATTCCACAACTCTGATTCCCCGCCTCTGATTCCCCAGCTCTGATACCCCAACTCTGATTCCCCGTGTTTGATTCCCTGCCTCTGATACCCCGCCTCTGATTCCCCATCTCTGATTCACCGCATTTCATTCGCCACCTCTGATTCCCCATATCAGATTCCCCGCCTCTGTTTCCCCGCCTCTGATTCCCCGCCTCTCTTTCCCCATATCTGATTACCCGCCTCTGATTCCACAACTCTGATTCCCCGCCTCTGATTACCCAGCTCTGATTCCCCATATCTGATTCCCCGCCTCTGATTCCCCATCTCTGATTCCGCACATCTGATTCCCTGCCTCTGATTCCCCGCCTCTGACTCCCCGCCTCTGATTCCCTGCCTCTGTTTCCCAACCTCTGATTCCCCACCTCTGATTCCCCATATCTGATTCCCCACCTCTGTTTCCCTGCCTCTGATTCCCCACCTCTGTTTCCCCATATCTGATTCCCCGCCTCTGATTCCCCAACTCTGATTCCCCGCCTCTGATTCCCCAGCTCTGATTCCCCACTTCTGATTCCCCGTGTTTGATTCCCTGCCTCTGATTCCCCGCCTCTGATTCCCCATCTCTGATTCACCGCCTTTCATTCGCCACCTCTGATTCCCCATATCAGATTCCCCACCTCTGTTTCCCCGCCTCTGATTCCCCGCCTCTGTTTCCCCATATCTGATTCCCCACCTCTGATTCCACATATCTGATTCCCCGCCTCTCTTTCCGCGCCTCTGATTCCCCGCCTCTGCTTCCCCATATCTGATTCCCCGCCTCTGATTCCCCAACTCTGATTCCCCGCCTCTGATTCCCCAGCTCTGTTTCCCCACCTCTGATTCCCCTCCTCTGTTTCCCCATATCTAATTCCCCGCCTCTGATTCCCAAACCCTGATTCCCCGACTCTGATTCCCCAGCTCTGATTCACCGCCTCTGATTCCCCACATCTGATTCCCTGCCTCTGATTCCCTGCCTCCGATTCCCTGCCTCTGATTCCAAACCTCTGATTCCCCACCTCTGAATCCCCATATCTGATTCCCTGCCTCTGATTCCCCGCGTCTGATTCCCTGCCTCTGATTCCCCGCCTCTGATTCCCCAGCTCTGATTCCCCGCCTCTGAATCCCCAAATCTGATTCCCTGCCTCTGATTCCCCAGCTCTGATTCCCAGCCTCTGATTCCCCAGCTCTGATTCCCTGCCTCTGATTTCCCGCCTGTGATTCCCCATCTCTGATTCACAACCTCTGATTCCCCACCTCTGATTCCCCATATCTGATTCCCCGCCTCTGTTTGCCCGCCTCTAATTCCCCGCCTCTGTTTCCCCATATCTGATTCCACGCCTCTGAATCCCCGCCTCTGGTTCCCCACCTCTGATTCACTGCCTCTGATTCCCCATCTCTGATTCCGCACATCTGATTCCCTGCCTCTGATTCCCCGCCTCTGACTCCCCGCCTCTGATTCCCTGCCTCTGTTTCCCAACCTCTGATTCCCCACCTCTGATTCCCCATATCTGATTCCCCACCTCTGTTTCCCTGCCTCTGATTCCCCGCCTCTGTTTCCCAATATCTGATTCCTCGCCTCTGATTCCCCAACTCTGATTCCCCGCCTCTGATTCCCCAGCTCTGATACCCCACCTCTGATTCCCCGTGTTTGATTCCCTGCCTCTGATACCCCGCCTCTGATTCCCCATCTCTGATTCACCGCCTTTCATTCGCCACCTCTGATTCCCCATATCAGATTCCCCGCCTCTGTTTCCCCGCCTCTGATTCCCCGCCTCTCTTTCCCCATATCTGATTACCCGCCTCTGATTCCACAACTCTGATTCCCCGCCTCTGATTCCCCAGCTCTGATACCCCAACTCTGATTCCCCGTGTTTCATTCCCTGCCTCTGATACCCCGCCTCTGATTCCCCATCTCTGATTCACCGCATTTCATTCGCCACCTCTGATTCCCCATATCAGATTCCCCGCCTCTGTTTCCCCGCCTCTGATTCCCCGCCTCTCTTTCCCCATATCTGATTACCCGCCTCTGATTCCACAACTCTGATTCCCCGCCTCTGATTACCCAGCTCTGATTCCCCATATCTGATTCCCCGCCTCTGATTCCCCATCTCTGATTCCGCACATCTGATTCCCTGCCTCTGATTCCCCGCCTCTGACTCCCCGCCTCTGATTCCCTGCCTCTGTTTCCCAACCTCTGATTCCCCACCTCTGATTCCCCATATCTGATTCCCCACCTCTGTTTCCCTGCCTCTGATTCCCCACCTCTGTTTCCCCATATCTGATTCCCCGCCTCTGATTCCCCAACTCTGATTCCCCGCCTCTGATTCCCCAGCTCTGATTCCCCACTTCTGATTCCCCGTGTTTGATTCCCTGCCTCTGATTCCCCGCCTCTGATTCCCCATCTCTGATTCACCGCCTTTCATTCGCCACCTCTGATTCCCCATATCAGATTCCCCACCTCTGTTTCCCCGCCTCTGATTCCCCACCTCTGTTTCCCCATATCTGATTCCCCACCTCTGATTCCACATATCTGATTCCCCGCCTCTCTTTCCGCGCCTCTGATTCCCCGCCTCTGCTTCCCCATATCTGATTCCCCGCCTCTGATTCCCCAACTCTGATTCCCCGCCTCTGATTCCCCAGCTCTGTTTCCCCACCTCTGATTCCCCTCCTCTGTTTCCCCATATCTAATTCCCCGCCTCTGATTCCCAAACCCTGATTCCCCGACTCTGATTCCCCAGCTCTGATTCACCGCCTCTGATTCCCCACATCTGATTCCCTGCCTCTGATTCCCTGCCTCCGATTCCCTGCCTCTGATTCCAAACCTCTGATTCCCCACCTCTGAATCCCCATATCTGATTCCCTGCCTCTGATTCCCCGCCTCTGATTCCCTGCCTCTGATTCCCCGCCTCTGATTCCCCAGCTCTGATTCCCCGCCTCTGAATCCCCAACTCTGATTCCCTGCCTCTGATTCCCCAGCTCTGATTCCCAGCCTCTGATTCCCCAGCTCTGATTCCCTGCCTCTGATTTCCCGCCTGTGATTCCCCATCTCTGATTCACAACCTCTGATTCCCCACCTCTGATTCCCCATATCTGATTCCCCGCCTCTGTTTGCCCGCCTCTAATTCCCCGCCTCTGTTTCCCCATATCTGATTCCACGCCTCTGAATCCCCGCCTCTGGTTCCCCGCCTCTGATTCGCTGCCTCTGATTCCCCATCTCTGATTCCGCACATCTGATTCCCTGCCTCTGATTCCCCGCCTCTGACTCCCCGCCTCTGATTCCCTGCCTCTGTTTCCCAACCTCTGATTCCCCACCTCTGATTCCCCATATCTGATTCCCCAGCTCTGATTCCCCTCCTCTGATTCCCCAACTCTGATTCCCCGCCTCTGATTCCCCAGCTCTGATTCCCCGCCTCTGATTCCCGGTGTCCGATTCCCTGCCTCTGATTCACCGCCTCTGATTCCCCATCTCTGATTCCCCGCCTCTGATTCCACGTGTCTGATTCCCTGCCTCTGATTCCCGGCCTCTGATTCCCACCTCTGATTCCCTGCCACTGATTCCCCGCCCCTGATTCCCCACCTCTGATTCCCCATATCTGATTCGCCAACTCTGATTCCCCGCCTCTGATTCCCCAGCTCTGATTCCCCGTGTTTGATTCCCTGCCTCTGATTCCCCTTCTCTGTTTCCCCACCTCTGATTCTCCAGCTCTGATTCCCCGCCTCTGATTCACCGTGTTTGATTCCCTGCCTCTGATTCCCCGCCTCTGATTCCCCATCTCTGATTCACTTCCTTTAATTCGCCACCTCTGATTCCCCATATCAGATTCCCCGCCTCTGTTTCCCCGCCTCTGATTCCCCGCCTCTGTTTCCCCATATCTGATTCCCTGCCTCTGATTCCCTGCCTCTGATTCCCCATCTCTGATTCCCCGCCTCTGAATCCCCGTGTCTGATACCCAGCCTCTGATACCCCGCCCCTGATTCCCCACCTCTGATTCCCCATATCTGATTCCCTGCCTCCCTTTCCGCGCCTGATTCCCCGCCTCTGATTCCCCATATCTGATTCCCCGCCTCTGATTCCCCGCCTCTGATTCACCAGCTCTGTTTCCCCACCTCTGATTCCCCGCCTCTGATTCCCCAGCTCTGATTCCCCGTGTTTGATTCCCTGCCTCTGATTCCCCTTCTCTGTTTCCCCACCTCTGATTCTCCAGCTCTGATTCCCCGCCTCTGATTCACCGTGTTTGATTCCCTGCCTCTGATTCCCCGCCTCTGATTCCCCATCTCTGATTCACTTCCTTTAATTCGCCACCTCTGATTCCCCATATCAGATTCCCCGCCTCTGTTTCCCCGCCTCTGATTCCCCGCCTCTGTTTCCCCATATCTGATTCCCTGCCTCTGATTCCCTGCCTCTGATTCCCCATCTCTGATTCCCCGCCTCTGAATCCCCGTGTCTGATACCCAGCCTCTGATACCCCGCCCCTGATTCCCCACCTCTGATTCCCCATATCTGATTCCCTGCCTCCCTTTCCGCGCCTGATTCCCCGCCTCTGATTCCCCATATCTGATTCCCCGCCTCTGATTCCCCGCCTCTGATTCCCCAGCTCTGATTCCCAGCCTCAGATTCCCCACATCTGATTCCCTGCCTCTGATTCCCTGCCTCCGATTCCCTGCCTCTGATTCTCAACCTCTGATTCCCCACCTCTGAATCCCCATATCTGATTCCCTGCCTCTGATTCCCCGCCTCTGATTCCCTGCCTCTGATTCCCCGCCACTGATTCCCCAGCTCTGATTCCCCGCCTCTGAATCCCCAACTCTGATTCCCTGCCTCTGATTCCCCAGCTCTGATTCCCCGCCTCTGATTCCCCAGCTCTGATTCCCCGCCTCTGATTCCCCAGCTCTGATTCCCTGCCTTTGATTTCCCGCCTGTGATTCCCCATCTCTGATTCACAACCTCTGATTCCCCACCTCTGATTCCCCATATCTGATTCCCCGCCTCTGTTTGCCCGCCTCTAATTCCCCGCCTCTGTTTCCCCATATCTGATTCCCCACCTCTGAATCCCCGCCTCTGGTTCCCCGCCTCTGATTCGCTGCCTCTGATTCCCCATCTCTGATTCCGCACATCTGATTCCCTGCCTCTGATTCCCTGCCTCTGACTCCCCGCCTCTGATTCCCTGCGTCTGTTTCCCAACCTCTGATTCCCCACCTCTGATTCCCCATATCTGATTCCCCACCTCTGTTTCCCTGCCTCTGATTCCCCGCCTCTGTTTCCCAATATCTGATTCCCCGCCTCTGATTCCCCATCTCTGATTCACCGCCTTTCATTCGCCACCTCAGATTCCCCATATCAGATTCCCCGCCTCTGTTTCCCCGCCTCTGATTCCCCGCCTCTCTTTCCCCATATCTGATTCCCCGCCTCTGATTCCCCAACTCTGATTCCCCGCCTCTGATTACCCATATCTGATTCCCCGCCTCTGGTTCCCCGCCTCTGATTCGCTGCCTCTGATTCCCCATCTCTGATTCCGCACATCTGATTCACTGCCTCTGAATCCCCGTTTCTGATACCCAGCCTCTGATACCCCTCCCCGATTCGCACCTCTGATTCCCCATATCTGATTTCCCGCCTCTCTTTCCGCGCCTCTGATTCCCCGCCTCTGATTCCCCATATCTGATTCCCCGCCTCTGATTCCCAAACTCTGATTCCCCGCCTCTGATACCCCAGCTCTGATTCCCCGCCTCTGATTCCCCAACTCTGATTCCGCACATCCGAAACCCTGCCTCTGATTCCCCGCCTCTGATTCCCCGCCTCTGATTCCCTGCCTCTGATTCCCAACCTCTGATTCCCCACCTCTGTCCCCATATCTGATTCCCCGCCTCTCTTTCCCCGCCTCTGATTCCCCGCCTCTGATTCCCAGACTCTGATTCCCCGCCTCTGATTCCCCGCGTCTGATTCCCTGCCTCTGATTCCCCGCCTCTGATTCCCCATCTCTGATTCCCCGCCTCTGAATCCCCGTGTCTGATACCCAGCCTCTGATACCCCGCCCCTGATTCCCCACCTCTGATTCCCCATATCTGATACCCCGCCTCTGTTTCTGCGCCTCTGATTCCCCGCCTCTGATTCCCCACCTCTGTTTCCCCATATTTGATTCCCCGCCTCTGATTCCCCAACTCTGATTCCCCGCCTCTGATTCCCCAGCTCTGATTCCCCGTGTTTGATTCCCCGCCTCTGATTCCCCATCTCTGATTCCCGGCCTCTGATTCCCGGCCTCTGATTCCCGGCCTCTCATTCCCGGCCTCTGATTCCCCGCCTCTGGTTCCCCGCCTCTGATTCGCTGCCTCTGATTCCTCATCTCTGATTCCGCACATCTGATTCCCTGCCTCTGATTCCCAGCCTCTGACTCCCCGCCTCTCTGATTCCCTGCCTCTGTTTCCCCGCCTCTGTTTCCCCATATCTGATTCCCCGCCTCTGATTCCCCGCCTCTGTTTCCCCATATTTGATTCCCCGCCTCTGATTCCCCAACTCTGATTCCCCGCCTCTGATTACCCAGCTCTGATTCCCCGCCTCTGATTCCCCGCGTCTGATTCCCTGCCTCTGATTCACCGCCTCTGATTACCCATATCTGATCCCCCGCCTCTGGTTCCCCGCCTCTGATTCGCTGCCTCTGATTCCCCATCTCTGATTCCGCACATCTGATTCCCTGCCTCTGATTCCCCGCATCTGACTCCCCGCCTCTGATTCCCTGCCTCTGTTTCCCAACCTCTGATTCCCCACCTCTGATTCCCCATATCTGATTCCCCACCTCTGTTTCCCTGCCTCTGATTCCCCGCCTCTGTTTCCCAATATCTGATTCCTCGCCTCTGATTCCCCAACTCTGATTCCCCGCCTCTGATTCCCCACCTCTGATTCCCCATATCTGATTCCCCACCTCTGTTTCCCTGCCTCTGATTCCCCACCTCTGTTTCCCCATATCTGATTCCCCGCCTCTGATTCCCCAACTCTGATTCCCCGCCTCTGATTCCCCAGCTCTGATTCCCCACTTCTGATTCCCCGTGTTTGATTCCCTGCCTCTGATTCCCCGCCTCTGATTCCCCATCTCTGATTCACCGCCTTTCATTCGCCACCTCTGATTCCCCATATCAGATTCCCCGCCTCTGATACCCCAGCTCTGATTCCCCGCCTCTGATTCCCCAACTCTGATTCACCGCCTCTGATTCCCCACATCTGATTCCCTGCCTCTGATTCCCTGCCTCCGATTCCCTGCCTCTGATTCCCAACCTCTGATTCCCCACCTCTGAATCCCCATATCTGATTCCCTGCCTCTGATTCCCCGCCTCTGATTCCCTGCCTCTGATTCCCGGCCTCTGTTTCCCCAGCTCTGATTCCCCGCCTCTGAATCCCCAACTCTGATTCCCTGCCTCTGATTCCCCAGCTCTGATTCCCAGCCTCTGATTCCCCAGCTCTGATTCCCTGCCTCTGATTTCCCGCCTGTGATTCCCCATCTCTGATTCACAACCTCTGATTCCCCACCTCTGATTCCCCATATCTGATTCCCCGCCTCTGTTTGCCCGCCTCTAATTCCCCGCCTCTGATTACCCAGCTCTGATTCCCCGCCTCTGATACCCCGCGTCTGATTCCCTGCCTCTGATTCACCGCCTCTGATTACCCATATCTGATCCCCCGCCTCTGGTTCCCCGCCTCTGATTCGCTGCCTCTGATTCCCCATCTCTGATTCCGCACATCTGATTCCCTGCCTCTGATTCCCCAACTCTGATTCCCCGCCTCTGATTCCCCAGCTCTGATTCCCCACTTCTGATTCCCCGTGTTTGATTCCCTGCCTCTGATTCCCCGCCTCTGATTCCCCATCTCTGATTCACCGCCTTTCATTCGCCACCTCTGATTCCCCATATCAGATTCCCCGCCTCTGATACCCCAGCTCTGATTCCCCGCCTCTGATTCCCCAACTCTGATTCACCGCCTCTGATTCCCCACATCTGATTCCCTGCCTCTGATTCCCTGCCTCCGATTCCCTGCCTCTGATTCCCAACCTCTGATTCCCCACCTCTGAATCCCCATATCTGATTCCCTGCCTCTGATTCCCCGCCTCTGATTCCCTGCCTCTGATTCCCGGCCTCTGTTTCCCCAGCTCTGATTCCCCGCCTCTGAATCCCCAACTCTGATTCCCTGCCTCTGATTCCCCAGCTCTGATTCCCAGCCTCTGATTCCCCAGCTCTGATTCCCTGCCTCTGATTTCCCGCCTGTGATTCCCCATCTCTGATTCACAACCTCTGATTCCCCACCTCTGATTCCCCATATCTGATTCCCCGCCTCTGTTTGCCCGCCTCTAATTCCCCGCCTCTGATTACCCAGCTCTGATTCCCCGCCTCTGATTCCCCGCGTCTGATTCCCTGCCTCTGATTCACCGCCTCTGATTACCCATATCTGATCCCCCGCCTCTGGTTCCCCGCCTCTGATTCGCTGCCTCTGATTCCCCATCTCTGATTCCGCACATCTGATTCCCTGCCTCTGATTCCCCAACTCTGATTCCCCGCCTCTGATTCCCCAGCTCTGATTCCCCACTTCTGATTCCCCGTGTTTGATTCCCTGCCTCTGATTCCCCGCCTCTGATTCCCCATCTCTGATTCACCGCCTTTCATTCGCCACCTCTGATTCCCCATATCAGATTCCCCGCCTCTGATACCCCAGCTCTGATTCCCCGCCTCTGATTCCCCAACTCTGATTCACCGCCTCTGATTCCCCACATCTGATTCCCTGCCTCTGATTCCCTGCCTCCGATTCCCTGCCTCTGATTCCCAACCTCTGATTCCCCACCTCTGAATCCCCATATCTGATTCCCTGCCTCTGATTCCCCGCCTCTGATTCCCTGCCTCTGATTCCCGGCCTCTGTTTCCCCAGCTCTGATTCCCCGCCTCTGAATCCCCAACTCTGATTCCCTGCCTCTGATTCCCCAGCTCTGATTCCCAGCCTCTGATTCCCCAGCTCTGATTCCCTGCCTCTGATTTCCCGCCTGTGATTCCCCATCTCTGATTCACAACCTCTGATTCCCCACCTCTGATTCCCCATATCTGATTCCCCGCCTCTGTTTGCCCGCCTCTAATTCCCCGCCTCTGTTTCCCCATATCTGATTCCCCACCTCTGAATCCCCGCCTCTGGTTCCCCGCCTCTGATTCGCTGCCTCTTATTCCCCATCTCTGATTCCGCACAACTGATTCCCTGCCTCTGATTCCCTGCCTCTGACTCCCCACCTCTGATTCCCTGCGTCTGTTTCCCAACCTCTGATTCCCCACCTCTGATTCCCCATATCTGATTCCCCACCTCTGTTTCCCTGCCTCTGATTCCCCGCCTCTGTTTCCCAATATCTGATTCCTCGCCTCTGATTCCCCAACTCTGATTCCCCGCCTCTGATTCCCCAGCTCTGATACCCCACCTCTGATTCCCCGTGTTTGATTCCCTGCCTCTGATTCCCCGCCTCTGATTCCCCATCTCTGATTCACCGCCTTTCATTCGCCACCTCTGATTCCCCATATCAGATTCCCCGCCTCTGTTTCCCCACCTCTGATTCCCCGCCTCTCTTTCCCCATATCTGATTCTCCGCCTCTGATTCCCCAACTCTGATTCCCCGCCTCTGATTACCCAGCTCTGATTCCCCACCTCTGATTCCCCGCGTCTGATTCCCTGCCTCTGATTCCCCGCCTCTGATTCCCCATCTCTGATACCCCACCCCTGAATCCCCGTGTCTGATACCCCGCCTCTGGTTCCCCGCCTCTGATTCGCTGCCTCTGATTCCCCATCTCTGATTCCGCACATCTGATTCCCTGCCTCTGATTCCCTGCCTCTGACTCCCCGCCTCTGATTCCCTGCGTCTGTTTCCCAACCTCTGATTCCCCACCTCTGATTCCCCATATCTGATTCCCCACCTCTGTTTCCCTGCCTCTGATTCCCCGCCTCTGTTTCCCAATATCTGATTCCTCGCCTCTGATTCCCCAACTCTGATTCCCCGCCTCTGATTCCCCAGCTCTGATACCCCACCTCTGATTCCCCGTGTTTGATTCCCTGCCTCTGATTCCCCGCCTCTGATTCCCCATCTCTGATTCACCGCCTTTCATTCGCCACCTCTGATTCCCCATATCAGATTCCCCGCCTCTGTTTCCCCACCTCTGATTCCCCGCCTCTCTTTCCCCATATCTGATTCTCCGCCTCTGATTCCCCAACTCTGATTCCCCGCCTCTGATTACCCAGCTCTGATTCCCCACCTCTGATTCCCCGCGTCTGATTCCCTGCCTCTGATTCCCCGCCTCTGATTCCCCATCTCTGATTCCCCGCCCCTGAATCCCCGTGTCTGATACCCAGCCTCTGATACCCCTCCCCGATTCCCCACCTCTGATTCCCCATATCTGATTTCCCGCCTCTCTTTCCGCGCCTCTGATTCCCCGCCTCTGATTCCCCATATCTGATTCCCCGCCTCTGATTCCCAAACTCTGATTCCCCGCCTCTGATACCCCAGCTCTGATTCCCTGCCTCTGATTCCCCACATCTGATTCCCTGCCTCTGATTCCCCGCCTCTGATTCCCTGCCTCTGATTCCCCGCCTCTGATTCCCCGCTTCTGATTCCCCAGCTCAGATTCCCCGCCTCTGAATCCCCAACTCTGATTCCCTGCCTCTGATTTCCCGCCTGTGATTCCCCATCTCTGATTCACAACCTCTGATTCCCCACCTCTGATTCACCACATCTGATTCCCCGCCTCTGATTCCCCAACTCTGATTCCCCGCCTCTGATTCCCCAGCTCTGATTCCCCGCCTCTGATTCCCGCTGTCCGATTCCCTGCCTCTGATTCACCGCCTCTGATTCCCCATCTCTGATTCCCCGCCTCTGATTCCCCGTGTCTGATTCCCTGCCTCTGATTCCCCGCCTCTGATTCCCACCTCTGATTCCCTGCCACTGATTCCTCGCCCCTGATTCCCCAACTCTGATTCCCCATATCTGATTCGCCAACTCTGATTCCCCGCCTCTGATTCCCCATCTCTGATTCCCCGCCTCTGATTCCCCGGCCTCTGATTCCCCATCTCTGATTCCCCGCCTCTGATTCCCCGGCCTCTGATTCCCGGCCTCTCATTCCCAACCTCTGATTCCCCACCTCTGATTCCCCATATATGATTCCCCACCTCTGTTTCCCTGCCTCTGATTCCCCGCCTCTGTTTCCCAATATCTGATTCCCCGCCTCTGATTCCCCAACTCTGATTCCCCGCCTCTGATTCCCCAGCTCTGATACCCCACCTCTGATTCCCCGTGTTTGATTCCCTGCCTCTGATTCCCCGCCTCTGATTCCCCATCTCTGATTCACCGCCTTTCATTCGCCACCTCAGATTCCCCATATCAGATTCCCCGCCTCTGTTTCCCCGCCTCTGATTCCCCGCCTCTCTTTCCCCATATCTGATTCCCCGCCTCTGATTCCCCAACTCTGATTCCCCGCCTCTGATTACCCATATCTGATTCCCCGCCTCTGGTTCCCCGCCTCTGATTCGCTGCCTCTGATTCCCCATCTCTGATTCCGCACATCTGATTCCCTGCCTCTGAATCCCCGTTTCTGATACCCAGCCTCTGATACCCCTCCCCGATTCGCACCTCTGATTCCCCATATCTGATATCCCGCCTCTCTTTCCGCGCCTCTGATTCCCCGCCTCTGATTCCCCATATCTGATTCCCCGCCTCTGATTCCCAAACTCTGATTCCCCGCCTCTGATACCCCAGCTCTTATTCCCCGCCTCTGATTCCCCAACTCTGATTCACCGCCTCTGATTCCCCACCTCTGATTCCCCGTATCTGATTCCCCACCTATGTTTTTCCGCCTCTGATTCCCCGCCTCTTATTCCCCATCTCTGATTCCTGGACTCTGATTCCCCACCTCTGATTCCCCATCTCTGATTCCGCACATCCGAAACCCTGCCTCTGATTCCCCGCCTCTGATTCCCCGCCTCTGATTCCCTGCCTCTGATTCCCAACCTCTGATTCCCCACCTCTGTCCCCATATCTGATTCCCCGCCTCACTTTCCCCGCCTCTGATTCCCCGCCTCTGATTCCCAGGCTCTGATTCCCCGCCTCTGATTCCCCGCGTCTGATTCCCTGCCTCTGATTCCCCGCCTCTGATTCCCCATCTCTGATTCCCCGCCTCTGAATCCCCGTGTCTGATACCCAGCCTCTTATACCCCGCCCCTGATTCCCCACCTCTGATTCCCCATATCTGATACCCCGCCTCTGTTTCTGCGCCTCTGATTCCCCGCCTCTGATTCCCCACCTCTGTTTCCCCATATTTGATTCCCCGCCTCTGATTCCCCAACTCTGATTCCCCGCCTCTGATTCCCCAGCTCTGATTCCCCGTGTTTGATTCCCCGCCTCTGATTCCCCATCTCTGATTCCCGGCCTCTGATTCCCGGCCTCTGATTCCCGGCCTCTCATTCCCGGCCTCTGATTCCCCGCCTCTGGTTCCCCGCCTCTGATTCGCTGCCTCTGATTCCTCATCTCTGATTCCGCACATCTGATTCCCTGCCTCTGATTCCCAGCCTCTGACTCCCCGCCTCTCTGATTCCCTGCCTCTGTTTCCCCGCCTCTGTTTCCCCATATCTGATTCCCCGCCTCACATTCCCCGCCTCTGTTTCCCCATATTTGATTCCCCGCCTCTGATTCCCCAACTCTGATTCCCCGCCTCTGATTACCCAGCTCTGATTCCCCGCCTCTGATTCCCCGCGTCTGATTCCCTGCCTCTGATTCACCGCCTCTGATTACCCATATCTGATTCCCCGCCTCTGGTTCCCCGCCTCTGATTCGCTGCCTCTGATTCCCCATCTCTGATTCCGCACATCTGATTCCCTGCCTCTGATTCCCCGCCTCTGACTCCCCGCCTCTGATTCCCTGCCTCTGTTTCCCAACCTCTGATTCCCCAACTCTGATTCCCCATATCTGATTCCCCACCTCTGTTTCCCCATATTTGATTCCCCGCCTCTGATTCCCCAACTCTGATTCCCCGCCTCTGATTACCCAGCTCTGATTCCCCGCCTCTGATTCCCCGCGTCTGATTCGCTGCCTCTGATTCCCCATCTCTGATTCCGCACATCTGATTCCCTGCCTCTGATTCCCCGCCTCTGACTCCCCGCCTCTGATTCCCTGCCTCTGTTTCCCAACCTCTGATTCCCCAACTCTGATTCCCCATATCTGATTCCCCACCTCTGTTTCCCTGCCTCTGATTCCCCGCCTCTGTTTCCCAAAATCTGATTCCTCGCCTCTGATTCCCCAACTCTGATTCCCCGCCTCTGATTCCCCACCTCTGATTCCCCATATCTGATTCCCCACCTCTGTTTCCCTGCCTCTGATTCCCCACCTCTGTTTCCCCATATCTGATTCCCCGCCTTGATTCCCCAACTCTGATTCCCCGCCTCTGATTCCCCAGCTCTGATTCCCCACTTCTGATTCCCCGTGTTTGATTCCCTGCCTCTGATTCCCCGCCTCTGATTCCCCATCTCTGATTCACCGCCTTTCATTCGCCACCTCTGATTCCCCATATCAGATTCCCCGCCTCTGATACCCCAGCTCTGATTCCCCGCCTCTGATTCCCCAACTCTGATTCACCGCCTCTGATTCCCCACATCTGATTCCCTGCCTCTGATTCCCTGCCTCCGATTCCCTGCCTCTGATTCCCAACCTCTGATTCCCCACCTCTGAATCCCCATATCTGATTCCCTGCCTCTGATTCCCCGCCTCTGATTCCCTGCCTCTGATTCCCGGCCTCTGTTTCCCCAGCTCTGATTCCCCGCCTCTGAATCCCCAACTCTGATTCCCTGCCTCTGATTCCCCAGCTCTGATTCCCAGCCTCTGATTCCCCAGCTCTGATTCCCTGCCTCTGATTTCCCGCCTGTGATTCCCCATCTCTGATTCACAACCTCTGATTCCCCACCTCTGATTCCCCATATCTGATTCCCCGCCTCTGTTTGCCCGCCTCTAATTCCCCGCCTCTGTTTCCCCATATCTGATTTCCCGCCTCTGAATCCCCGCCTCTGGTTCCCCGCCTCTGATTCGCTGCCTCTGATTCCCCATCTCTGATTCCGCACATCTGATTCCCTGCCTCTGATTCCCCGCCTCTGACTCCCCGCCTCTGATTCCCTGCCTCTGTTTCCCAACCTCTGATTCCCCACCTCTGATTCCCCATATCTGATTCCCCACCTCTGTTTCCCTGCCTCTGATTCCCCGCCTCTGTTTCCCAATATCTGATTCCTCGCCTCTGATTCCCCAACTCTGATTCCCCGCCTCTGATTCCCCAGCTCTGATACCCCAACTCTGATTCCCCGTGTTTGATTCCCTGCCTCTGATACCCCGCCTCTGATTCCCCATCTCTGATTCACCGCATTTCATTCGCCACCTCTGATTCCCCATATCAGATTCCCCGCCTCTGTTTCCCCGCCTCTGATTCCCCGCCTCTCTTTCCCCATATCTGATTACCCGCCTCTGATTCCACAACTCTGATTCCCCGCCTCTGATTACCCAGCTCTGATTCCCCATATCTGATTCCCCGCCTCTGATTCCCCATCTCTGATTCCGCACATCTGATTCCCTGCCTCTGATTCCCCGCCTCTGACTCCCCGCCTCTGATTCCCTGCCTCTGTTTCCCAACCTCTGATTCCCCACCTCTGATTCCCCATATTTGATTCCCCACCTCTGTTTCCCTGCCTCTGATTCCCCACCTCTGTTTCCCCATATCTGATTCCCCGCCTCTGATTCCCCAACTCTGATTCCCCGCCTCCGATTCCCCAGCTCTGATTCCCCACTTCTGATTCCCCGTGTTTGATTCCCTGCCTCTGATTCCCCGCCTCTGATTCCCCATCTCTGATTCACCGCCTTTCATTCGCCACCTCTGATTCCCCATATCAGATTCCCCACCTCTGTTTCCCCGCCTCTGATTCCCCGCCTCTGTTTCCCCATATCTGATTCCCCACCTCTGATTCCACATATCTGATTCCCCGCCTCTCTTTCCGCGCCTCTGATTCCCCGCCTCTGCTTCCCCATATCTGATTCCCCGCCTCTGATTCCCCAACTCTGATTCCCCGCCTCTGATTCCCCAGCTCTGTTTCCCCACCTCTGATTCCCCTCCTCTGTTTCCCCATATCTAATTCCCCGCCTCTGATTCCCAAACCCTGATTCCCCGACTCTGATTCCCCAGCTCTGATTCACCGCCTCTGATTCCCCACATCTGATTCCCTGCCTCTGATTCCCTGCCTCCGATTCCCTGCCTCTGATTCCCAACCTCTGATTCCCCACCTCTGAATCCCCATATCTGATTCCCTGCCTCTGATTCCCCGCCTCTGATTCCCTGCCTCTGATTCCCCGCCTCTGATTCCCCAGCTCTGATTCCCCGCCTCTGAATCCCCAACTCTGATTCCCTGCCTCTGATTCCCCAGCTCTGATTCCCAGCCTCTGATTCCCCAGCTCTGATTCCCTGCCTCTGATTTCCCGCCTGTGATTCCCCATCTCTGATTCACAACCTCTGATTCCCCACCTCTGATTCCCCATATCTGATTCCCCGCCTCTGTTTGCCCGCCTCTAATTCCCCGCCTCTGTTTCCCCATATCTGATTCCACGCCTCTGAATCCCCGCCTCTGGTTCCCCGCCTCTGATTCGCTGCCTCTGATTCCCCATCTCTGATTCCGCACATCTGATTCCCTGCCTCTGATTCCCCGCCTCTGACTCCCCACCTCTGATTCCCTGCCTCTGTTTCCCAACCTCTGATTCCCCACCTCTGATTCCCCATATCTGATTCCCCACCTCTGTTTCCCTGCCTCTGATTCCCCGCCTCTGTTTCCCAATATCTGATTCCTCGCCTCTGATTCCCCAACTCTGCTTCCCCGCCTCTGATTCCCCAGCTCTGATACCCCACCTCTGATTCCCCGTGTTTGATTCCCTGCCTCTGATACCCCGCCTCTGATTCCCCATCTCTGATTCACCGCCTTTCATTCGCCACCTCTGATTCCCCATATCAGATTCCCCGCCTCTGTTTCCCCGCCTCTGATTCCCCGCCTCTCTTTCCCCATATCTGATTACCCGCCTCTGATTCCACAACTCTGATTCCCCGCCTCTGATTCCCCAGCTCTGATACCCCAACTCTGATTCCCCGTGTTTGATTCCCTGCCTCTGATACCCCGCCTCTGATTCCCCATCTCTGATTCACCGCATTTCATTCGCCACCTCTGATTCCCCATATCAGATTCCCCGCCTCTGTTTCCCCGCCTCTGATTCCCCACCTCTCTTTCCCCATATCTGATTACCCGCCTCTGATTCCACAACTCTGATTCCCCGCCTCTGATTACCCAGCTCTGATTCCCCATATCTGATTCCCCGCCTCTGATTCCCCATCTCTGATTCCGCACATCTGATTCCCTGCCTCTGATTCCCCGCCTCTGACTCCCCGCCTCTGATTCCCTGCCTCTGTTTCCCAACCTCTGATTCCCCACCTCTGATTCCCCATATCTGATTCCCCACCTCTGTTTCCCTGCCTCTGATTCCCCACCTCTGTTTCCCCATATCTGATTCCCCGCCTCTGATTCCCCAACTCTGATTCCCCGCCTGTGATTCCCCAGCTCTGATTCCCCACTTCTGATTCCCCGTGTTTGATTCCCTGCCTCTGATTCCCCGCCTCTGATTCCCCATCTCTGATTCACCGCCTTTCATTCGCCACCTCTGATTCCCCATATCAGATTCCCCACCTCTGTTTCCCCGCCTCTGATTCCCCGCCTTTGTTTCCCCATATCTGATTCCCCACCTCTGATTCCACATATCTGATTCCCCGCCTCTCTTTCCGCGCCTCTGATTCCCCGCCTCTGCTTCCCCATATCTGATTCCCCGCCTCTGATTCCCCAACTCTGATTCCCCGCCTCTGATTCCCCAGCTCTGTTTCCCCACCTCTGATTCCCCTCCTCTGTTTCCCCATATCTAATTCCCCGCCTCTGATTCCCAAACCCTGATTCCCCGACTCTGATTCCCCAGCTCTGATTCACCGCCTCTGATTCCCCACATCTGATTCCCTGCCTCTGATTCCCTGCCTCCGATTCCCTGCCTCTGATTCCAAACCTCTGATTCCCCACCTCTGAATCCCCATATCTGATTCCCTGCCTCTGATTCCCCGCCTCTGATTCCCTGCCTCTGATTCCCCGCCTCTGATTCCCCAGCTCTGATTCCCCGCCTCTGAATCCCCAACTCTGATTCCCTACCTCTGATTCCCCAGCTCTGATTCCCAGCCTCTGATTCCCCAGCTCTGATTCCCTGCCTCTGATTTCCCGCCTGTGATTCCCCATCTCTGATTCACAACCTCTGATTCCCCACCTCTGATTCCCCATATCTGATTCCCCGCCTCTGTTTGCCCGCCTCTAATTCCCCGCCTCTGTTTCCCCATATCTGATTCCACGCCTCTGAATCCCCGCCTCTGGTTCCCCACCTCTGATTCGCTGCCTCTGATTCCCCATCTCTGATTCCGCACATCTGATTCCCTGCCTCTGATTCCCCGCCTCTGACTCCCCGCCTCTGATTCCCTGCCTCTGTTTCCCAACCTCTGATTCCCCACCTCTGATTCCCCATATCTGATTCCCCACCTCTGTTTCCCTGCCTCTGATTCCCCGCCTCTGTTTCCCAATATCTGATTCCTCGCCTCTGATTCCTCAACTCTGATTCCCCGCCTCTGATTCCCCAGCTCTGATACCCCACCTCTGATTCCCCGTGTTTGATTCCCTGCCTCTGATACCCCGCCTCTGATTCCCCATCTCTGATTCACCGCCTTTCATTCGCCACCTCTGATTCCCCATATCAGATTCCCCGCCTCTGTTTCCCCGCCTCTGATTCCCCGCCTCTCTTTCCCCATATCTGATTACCCGCCTCTGATTCCACAACTCTGATTCCCCGCCTCTGATTCCCCAGCTCTGATACCCCAACTCTGATTCCCCGTGTTTGATTCCCTGCCTCTGATACCCCGCCTCTGATTCCCCATCTCTGATTCACCGCATTTCATTCGCCACCTCTGATTCCCCATATCAGATTCCCCGCCTCTGTTTCCCCGCCTCTGATTCCCCGCCTCTCTTTCCCCATATCTGATTACCCGCCTCTGATTCCACAACTCTGATTCCCCGCCTCTGATTACCCAGCTCTGATTCCCCATATCTGATTCCCCGCCTCTGATTCCCCATCTCTGATTCCGCACATCTGATTCCCTGCCTCTGATTCCCCGTCTCTGACTCCCCGCCTCTGATTCCCTGCCTCTGTTTCCCAACCTCTGATTCCCCACCTCTGATTCCCCATATCTGATTCCCCACCTCTGTTTCCCTGCCTCTGATTCCCCACCTCTGTTTCCCCATATCTGATTCCCCGCCTCTGATTCCCCAACTCTGATTCCCCGCCTCTGATTCCCCAGCTCTGATTCCCCACTTCTGATACCCCGTGTTTGATTCCCTGCCTCTGATTCCCCGCCTCTGATTCCCCATCTCTGATTCACCGCCTTTCATTCGCCACCTCTGATTCCCCATATCAGATTCCCCACCTCTGTTTCCCCGCCTCTGATTCCCCGCCTCTGTTTCCCCATATCTGATTCCCCACCTCTGATTCCCCGCCTCTCTTTCCGCGCCTCTGATTCCCCGCCTCTGCTTCCCCATATCTGATTCCCCGCCTCTGATTCCCCAACTCTGATTCCCCGCCTCTGATTCCCCAGCTCTGTTTCCCCACCTCTGATTCCCCTCCTCTGTTTCCCCATATCTAATTCCCCGCCTCTGATTCCCAAACCCTGATTCCCCGACTCTGATTCCCCAGCTCTGATTCACCGCCTCTGATTCCCCACATCTGATTCCCTGCCTCTGATTCCCTGCCTCCGATTCCCTGCCTCTGATTCCAAACCTCTGATTCCCCACCTCTGAATCCCCATATCTGATTCCCTGCCTCTGATTCCCCGCCTCTGTTTCCCAACCTCTGATTCCCCACCTCTGATTCCCCATATCTGATTCCCCAGCTCTGATTCCCCTCCTCTGATTCCCCAACTCTGATTCCCCGCCTCTGATTCCCCAGCTCTGATTCCCAGCCTCTGATTCCCGGTGTCCGATTCCCTGCCTCTGATTCACCGCCTCTGATTCCCCATCTCTGATTCCCCGCCTCTGATTCCACGTGTCTGATTCCCTGCCACTGATTCCCGGCCTCTGATTCCCACCTCTGATTCCCTGCCACTGATTCCCCGCCCCTGATTCCCCACCTCTGATTCCCCATATCTGATTCGCCAACTCTGATTCCCCGCCTCTGATTCCCCAGCTCTGATTCCCCGTGTTTGATTCCCTGCCTCTGATTCCCCTTCTCTGATTCCCCACCTCTGATTCTCCAGCTCTGATTCCCCGCCTCTGATTCACCGTGTTTGATTCCCTGCCTCTGATTCCCCGCCTCTGATTCCCCATCTCTGATTCACTTCCTTTAATTCGCCACCTCTGATTCCCCATATCAGATTCCCCGCCTCTGTTTCCCCGCCTCTGATTCCCCGCCTCTGTTTCCCCATATCTGATTCCCTGCCTCTGATTCCCTGCCTCTGATTCCCCATCTCTGATTCCCCGCCTCTGAATCCCCGTGTCTGATACCCAGCCTCTGATACCCCGCCCCTGATTCCCCACCTCTGATTCCCCATATCTGATTCCCTGCCTCCCTTTCCGCGCCTGATTCCCCGCCTCTGATTCCCCATATCTGATTCCCCGCCTCTGATTCCCCGCCTCTGATTCACCAGCTCTGTTTCCCCACCTCTGATTCCCCGCCTCTGTTTCCCCATATCTAATTCCCCGCCTCTGATTCCCAAACTCTGATTCCACGCCTCTAATTCCCCAGCTCTGATTCCCAGCCTCAGATTCCCCACATCTGATTCCCTGCCTCTGATTCCCTGCCTCCGATTCCCTGCCTCTGATTCTCAACCTCTGATTCCCCACCTCTGAATCCCCACATCTGATTCCCTGCCTCTGATTCCCCGCCTCTGATTCCCCGCCTCTGATTCCCCGCCACTGATTCCCCAGCTCTGATTCCCCGCCTCTGAATCCCCAACTCTGATTCCCTGCCTCTGATTCCCCAGCTCTGATTCCCCGCCTCTGATTCCCCAGCTCTGATTCCCCGCCTCTGATTCCCCAGCTCTGATTCCCTGCCTTTGATTTCCCGCCTGTGATTCCCCATCTCTGATTCACAACCTCTGATTCCCCACCTCTGATTCCCCATATCTGATTCCCCGCCTCTGTTTGCCCGCCTCTAATTCCCCGCCTCTGTTTCCCCATATCTGATTCCCCACCTCTGAATCCCCGCCTCTGGTTCCCCGCCTCTGATTCGCTGCCTCTGATTCCCCATCTCTGATTCCGCACATCTGATTCCCTGCCTCTGATTCCCTGCCTCTGACTCCCCGCCTCTGATTCCCTGCATCTGTTTCCCAACCTCTGATTCCCCACCTCTGATTCCCCATATCTGATTCCCCACCTCTGTTTCCCTGCCTCTGATTCCCCGCCTCTGTTTCCCAATATCTGATTCCCCGCCTCTGATTCCCCATCTCTGATTCACCGCCTTTCATTCGCCACCTCAGATTCCCCATATCAGATTCCCCGCCTCTGTTTCCCCGCCTCTGATTCCCCGCCTCTCTTTCCCCATATCTGATTCCCCGCCTCTGATTCCCCAACTCTGATTCCCCGCCTCTGATTACCCATATCTGATTCCCCGCCTCTGGTTCCCCGCCTCTGATTCGCTGCCTCTGATTCCCCATCTCTGATTCCGCACATCTGATTCCCTGCCTCTGAATCCCCGTTTCTGATACCCAGCCTCTGATACCCCTCCCCGATTCGCACCTCTGATTCCCCATATCTGATTTCCCGCCTCTCTTTCCGCGCCGCTGATTCCCCGCCTCTGTTTCCCCATATCTGATTCCCCGCCTCTGATTCCCAAACTCTGATTCCCCGCCTCTGATACCCCAGCTCTGATTCCCCGCCTCTGATTCCCCAACTCTGATTCCGCACATCCGAAACCCTGCCTCTGATTCCCCGCCTCTGATTCCCCGCCTCTGATTCCCTGCCTCTGATTCCCAACCTCTGATTCCCCACCTCTGTCCCCATATCTGATTCCCCGCCTCTCTTTCCCCGCCTCTGATTCCCCGCCTCTGATTCCCAGACTCTGATTCCCCGCCTCTGATTCCCCGCGTCTGATTCCCTGCCTCTGATTCCCCGCCTCTGATTCCCCATCTCTGATTCCCCGCCTCTGAATCCCCGTGTCTGATACCCAGCCTCTGATACCCCGCCCCTGATTCCCCACCTCTGATTCCCCATATCTGATACCCCGCCTCTGTTTCTGCGCCTCTGATTCCCCGCCTCTGATTCCCCACCTCTGTTTCCCCATATTTGATTCCCCGCCTCTGATTCCCCAACTCTGATTCCCCGCCTCTGATTCCCCAGCTCTGATTCCCCGTGTTTGATTCCCCGCCTCTGATTCCCCATCTCTGATTCCCGGCCTCTGATTCCCGGCCTCTGATTCCCGGCCTCTCATTCCCGGCCTCTGATTCCCCGCCTCTGGTTCCCCGCCTCTGATTCGCTGCCTCTGATTCCTCATCTCTGATTCCGCACATCTGAATCCCCGTGTCTGATACCCAGCCTCTGATACCCCTCCCCTGATTCCCCACCTCTGATTCCCCATATCTGATTTCCCGCCTCTCTTTCCGCGCCTCTGATTCCCCGCCTCTGATTCCCCATATCTGATTCCCCGCCTCTGATTCCCAAACTCTGATTCCCCGCCTCTGATACCCCAGCTCTGATTCCCTGCCTCTGATTCCCCACATCTGATTCCCTGCCTCTGATTCCCCGCCTCTGATTCCCTGCCTCTGATTGCCCGCCTCTGATTCTCCGCTTCTGATTCCCCAGCTCAGATTCCCCGCCTCTGAATCCCCAACTCTGATTCCCTGCCTCTGATTCCCCAGCTCTGATTCCCCTCCTCTGATTCCCCAGCTCTGATTCCCTGCCTCTGATTTCCCGCCTGTGATTCCCCATCTCTGATTCACAACCTCTGATTCCCCACCTCTGATTCACCACATCTGATTCCCCGCTCTGATTCGCCAACTCTGATTCCCCGCCTCTGATTCCCCAGCTCTGAATCCCCGCCTCTGATTCCCGGTGTCCGATTCCCTGCCTCTGATTCACCGCCTCTGATTCCCCATCTCTGATTCCCCGCCTCTGATTCCCCGTGTCTGATTCCCTGCCTCTGATTCCCCGCCTCTGATTCCCACCTCTGATTCCCTGCCACTGATTCCCCGCCCCTGATTCCCCAACTCTGATTCCCCATATCTGATTCGCCAACTCTGATTCCCCGCCTCTGATTCCCCAGCTCTGATTCCCCGTGTTTGATACCCCGCCTCTGATTCCCCATCTCTGATTCCCCGCCTCTGATTCCCCGGCCTCTGATTCCCGGCCTCTCATTCCCAACCTCTGATTCCCCACCTCTGATTCCCCATATCTGATTCCCCACCTCTGTTTCCCTGCCTCTTATTCCCCGCCTCTGTTTCCCAATATCTGATTCCCCGCCTCTGATTCCCCAACTCTGATTCCCCGCCTCTGATTCCCCAGCTCTGATACCCCACCTCTGATTCCCCGTGTTTGATTCCCTGCCCCTGATTCCCCGCCTCTGATTCCCCATCTCTGATTCACCGCCTTTCATTCGCCACCTCAGATTCCCCATATCAGATTCCCCGCCTCTGTTTCCCCGCCTCTGATTCCCCGCCTCTGATTACCCATATCTTATTCCCCGCCTCTGGTTCCCCGCCTCTGATTCGCTGCCTCTGATTCCCCATCTCTGATTCCGCACATCTGATTCCCTGCCTCTGAATCCCCGTTTCTGATACCCAGCGTCTGATACCCCTCCCCGATTCGCACCTCTGATTCCCCATATCTGATTTCCCGCCTCTCTTTCCGCGCCTCTGATTCCCCGCCTCTGATTCCCCATATCTGATTCCCCTCCTCTGATTCCCAAACTCTGATTCCCCGCCTCTGATACCCCAGCTCTGATTCCCCGCCTCTGATTCCCCAACTCTGATTCACCGCCTCTGATTCCCCACCTCTGATTCCCCGTATCTGATTCCCCACCTATGTTTTTCCGCCTCTGATTCCCCGCCTCTGATACCCCATCTCTGATTCCTGGACTCTGATTCCCCACCTCTGATTCCCCATCTCTGATTCCGCACATCCAAAACCCTGCCTCTGATTCCCCGCCTCTGATTCCCCGCCTCTGATTCCCTGCCTCTGATTCCCAACCTCTGATTCCCCACCTCTGAGTCCCCATATCTGATTCCCCGCCTCTCTTTCCCCGCCTCTGATTCCCCGCCTCTGATTCCCAGGCCCTGATTCCCCGCCTCTGATTCCCCGCGTCTGATTCCCTGCCTCTGATTCCCCGCCTCTGATTCCCCATCTCTGATTCCCCGCCTCTGAATCCCCGTGTCTGATACCCAGCCTCTGATACCCCGCCCCTGATTCCCCACCTCTGATTCCCCATATCTGATACCCCGCCTCTGTTTCTGCGCCTCTGATTCCCCGCCTCTGATTCCCCGCCTCTGTTTCCCCATATTTGATTCCCCGCCTCTGATTCCCCAACTCTGATTCCCCGCCTCTGATTCCCCAGCTCTGATTCCCCGTGCTTGATTCCCCGCCTCTGATACCCCATCTCTGATTCCCAGCCTCTGATTCCCGGCCTCTCATTCCCGGCCTCTGATTCCCGGCCTCTGATTCCCCGCCTCTGGTTCCCCGCCTCTGATTCGCTGCCTCTGATTCCTCATCTCTGATTCCGCACATCTGATTCCCTGCCTCTGATTCCCAGCCTCTGACTCCCCGCCTCTGATTCCCTGCCTCTGTCTCCCCGCCTCTGTTTCCCCATATCTGATTCCCCGCCTCTGATTCCCCAACTCTGATTCCCCGCCTCTGATTCCCCAGCTCTGATTCCCCGTGTTTGATTGCCCTCCTCTGATTCCCCATCTCTGATTCCCGGCCTCTGATTCCCTGCCTCTGATTCCCGGCCTCTCATTCCCGGCCTCTGATTCCCGGCCTCTGATTCCCCGCCTCTGGTTCCCCGCCTCTGATTCGCTGCCTCTGATTCCCCATCTCTGATTCCGCACATCTGATTCCCTGCCTCTGATTCCCCGCCTCTGACTCCCCGCCTCTGATTCCCTGCCTCTGTTTCCAAACCTTTGATTCCCCACCTCTGATTCCCCATATCTGATTCCCCACCTCTGTTTCCCTGCCTCTGATTCCCCACCTCTGTTTCACCATATCTGATTCCCCGCCTCTGATTCCCCAACTCTGATTCCCCGCCACTGATTCCCCAGCTCTGATTCCCCACCTCTGATTCCCCGTGTTTGATTCCCTGCCTCTGATTCCCCGCCTCTGATTCCCCATCTCTGATTCACCGCCTTTCATTCGCCACCTCAGATTCCCCAATCAGATTCCCCGCCTCTGTTTCCCCGCCTCTGATTCCCCGCCTCTTTCCCCATATCTGATTCCCCGCCTCTGATTCCCCAACTCTGATTCCCCGCCTCTGATTCCCCAGCTCTGATACCCCACCTCTGATTCCCCGTGTTTGATTCCCTGCCTCTGATTCCCCGCCTCTGATTCCCCATCTCTGATTCACCGCCTTTCATTCGCCACCTCAGATTCCCCATATCAGATTCCCCGCCTCTGTTTCCCCGCCTCTGATTCCCCGCCTCTCTTTCCCCATATCTGATTCCCCGCCTCTGATTCCCCAACTCTGATTCCCCGCCTCTGATTACCCATATCTGATTCCCCGCCTCTGGTTCCCCGCCTCTGATTCGCTGCCTCTGATTCCCCATCTCTGATTCCGCACATCTGATTCCCTGCCTCTGAATCCCCGTTTCTGATACCCAGCCTCTGATACCCCTCCCCGATTTGCACCTCTGATTCCCCATATCTGATTTCCCGCCTCTCTTTCCGCGCCTCTGATTCCCCGCCTCTGATTCCCCATATCTGATTCCCCTCCTCTGATTCCCAAACTCTGATTCCCCGCCTCTGATACCCCAGCTCTGATTCCCCGCCTCTGATTCCCCAACTCTGATTCACCGCCTCTGATTCCCCACCTCTGATTCCCCGTACCTGATTCCCCACCTATGTTTTTCCGCCTCTGATTCCCCGCCTCTGATTGCCCGCGTCTGATTCCCTGCCTCTTATTCCCCGCCTCTGATTCCCCATCTCTGATTCCCCGCCTCTGAATCCCCGTGTCTGATACCCAGCCTCTGATACCCCTCCCCTGATTCCCCACCTCTGATTCCCTATATCTGATTTCCCGCCTCTCTTTCCGCGCCTCTGATTCCCCGCCTCTGATTCCCCATATCTGATTCCCCGCCTCTGATTCCCAAACTCTGATTCCCCGCCTCTGATTCCCCAGCTCTGATTCCCTGCCTCTGATTCCCCACATCTGATTCCCTGCCTCTGAATCCCCATATCTGATTGCCTGCCTCTGATTCCCTGCCTCTGATTCCCCGCCTCTGATTCCCCGCTTCTGATTCCCCAGCTCTGATTCCCCGCCTCTGAATCCCCAACTCTGATTCCCTGCCTCTGATTCCCCAGCTCTGATTCCCCTCCTCTGATTCCCCAGCTCTGATTCCCTGCCTCTCATTTCCCGCCTGTGATTCCCCATCTCTGATTCACAACCTCTGATTCCCCACCTCTGATTCACCACATCTGATTCCCCGCCTCTGATTCCCCAACTCTGATTCCCCGCCTCTGATTCCCCAGCTCTGATTCCCCGCCTCTGATTCCAGGTGTCCGATTCCCTGCCTCTGATTCACCGCCTCTGATTCCCCATCTCTGATTCCCCGCCTCTGATTCCACGTGTCTGATTCCCTGCCTCTGATGCCCCGCCTCTGATTCCCACCTCTGATTCCCTGCCACTGATTCCCCGCCCCTAATTCCCCACCTCTGATTCCCCATATCTGATTCGCCAACTCTGATTCCCCGCCTCTGATTCCCCAGCTCTGATTCCCCGTGTTTGATTCCCCGCCTCTGATTCCCCATCTCTGATTCCCCGCCTCTGATTCCCCGGCCTCTGATTCCCGGCCTCTCATTCCCGGCCTCTGATTCCCGGCCTCTGATTCCCCGCCTCTGGTTCCCCGCCTCTTTTTCGCTGCATCTGATTCTCCATCTCTGATTCCGCACATCTGATTCCCTGCCTCTGATTCCCCGCCTCTGACTCCCCGCCTCTGATTCCCTGCCTCTGTTTCCCAACCTCTGATTCCCCACCTCTGATACCCCATATCTGATTCCCCACCTCTGTTTCCCTGCCTCTGATTCCCCGCCTCTGGTTGCCCATATTTGATTCCCCGCCTCTGATTGCCCAACTCTGATTCCCCGCCTCTGATTCTCCAGCTCTGATTCCCCGCCTCTTATTCACCGTGTTTGATTCCCTGCCTCTGATTCCCCGCCTCTGATTCCCCATCTCTGATTCACTTCCTTTCATTCGCCACCTCTGATTCCCCATATCAGATTCCCCGCCTCTGTTTCCCCGCCTCTGATTCCCCGCCTCTGTTTCCCCATATCTGATTCCCCGCCTCTGATTCCCCAACTCAGATTCCCCGCCTCTGATTCCTGGACTCTGATTCCCCGCCTCTGATTCCCCGCATCTGATCCCTGCCTCTGATTCCCCGCCTCTGATTCCCCATCTCTGATTCCCCGCCTCTGAATCCCCGTGTCTGATACCCAGCCTCTGATACCACGCCCCTGATTCCCCACCTCTGATTCCCCATATCTGATTCCCCGCCTCTCTTTCCGCGCCTCTGATTCCCCGCCTCTGATTCCCCATATCTGATTCCCCGCCTCTGATTCCCCAACTCTGATTCCCCGCCTCTGATTCACCAGCTCTGTTTCCCCACCTCTGATTCCCCGCCTCTGTTTCCCCATATCTAATTCCCCGCCTCTGATTCCCAAACTCTGATTCCACGCCTCTGATTCCCCAGCTCTGATTCCCAGCCTCTGATTCCCCACATCTGATTCCCTGCCTCTGATACCCTGCCTCCGATTCCCTGCCTCTGATTCCCAACCTCTGATTCCCCACCTCTGAATCCCCATATCTGATTCCCTGCCTCTGATTCCCCGCCTCTGATTCCCTGCCTCTGATTCCCCGCCACTGATTCCCCAGCTCTGATTCCCCTCCTCTGAATCCCCAACTCTGATTCCCTGCCTCTGATTCCCCAGCTCTGATTCCCCGCCTCTGATTCCCCAGCTCTGATTCCCCGCCTCTGATTCCCCAGCTCTGATTCCCTGCCTTTGATTTCCCGCCTGTGATTCCCCATCTCTGATTCACAACCTCTGATTCCCCACCTCTGATTCCCCATATCTGATTCCCCGCCTCTGTTTCCCGCCTCTAATTCCCCGCCTCTGTTTCCCCATATCTGATTCCCCGCCTCTGAATCCCCGCCTCTGGTTCCCCGCCTCTGATTCGCTGCCTCTGATTCCCCATCTCTGATTCCGCACATTTGATTCCCTGACTCTGATTCCCCGCCTCTGACTCCCCGCCTCTGATTCCCTGCCTCTGTTTCCCAACCTCTGATTCCCCACCTCTGTTTCCCCATATCTGATTCCCCACCTCTGTTTCCCTGCCTCTGACTCCCCGCCTCTGTTTCCCAATATCTGATTCCCCGCCTCTGATTCCCCAACTCAGATTCCCCGCCTCTGATTCCCCAGCTCTGATACCCCACCTCTGATTCCCCGTGTTTGAGTCCCTGCCTCTGATTCCCCGCCTCTGATTCCCCATCTCTGATTCACCGCCTTTAATTCGTCACCTCTGATTCCCCATATCAGATTCCCCGCCTCTGTTTCCCCGCCTCTGATTCACCGCCTCTCTTTCCCCATATCTGATTCCCCGCCTCTGATTCCCCAACTCTGATTCACCGCCTCGGATTACTCATATCTGATTCCCCGCATCTGGTTCCCCGCCTCTGATTCGCTGCCTCTGATTCCCCAACTCTGATTCCGCACATCTGATACCCTGCCTCTGATGCCCCGCCTCTGACTCCCCGCCTCTGATTCCCTGCCTCTGCTTCCCAACCTCTGATTCCCCACCTCTGATTCCCCATATCTGATTCCCCACCTCTGTTTCCCTGCCTCTGATTCCCCACCTCTGTTTCCCCATATCTGATTCCCCGCCTCTGATTCCCCAACTCTGATTCCCCGCCTCTGATTCCCCAGCTCTGATTCCCCACCTCTGATTCCCCGTGTTTGATTCCCTGCCTCTGATTCCCCGCCTCTGATTCCCCATCTCAGATTCACCGCCTTTCATTCGCCACCTCTGATTCCCCATATCAGATTCCCCACCTCTGTTTCCCCGCCTCTGATTCCCCGCCTCTGTTTCCCCATATCTGATTCCCCACCTCTGATTCCCCATATCTGATTCCCCGCCTCTCTTTCCGCGCCTCTGATTCCCCGCCTCTGCTTCCCCATGTCTGATTCCCCACCTCTGATTCCCCAACTCTGATTCCCCGCCTCTGATTCCCCAGCTCTGTTTCCCCACCTCTGATTCCCCGCCTCTGATTCCCCGCCTCTGATTCCCCACATCTGATTCCCTGCCTCTGATTCCCTGCCTCCGATTCCCTGCCTCTGATTCCCAACCTCTGATTTCCCCACCTCTGAATCCCCATATCTGATTCCCTGCCTCTGATTCCCCGCCTCTGATTCCCTGCCTCTGATTCCCCGCCTCTGATTCCCCAGCTCTGATTCCCCGCCTCTGAATCCCCAACTCTGATTCCCTGCCTATGATTCCCCAGCTCTGATTCCCCGCCTCTGATTCCCCAGCTCTGATTCCCTGCCTCTGATTTCCCGCCTGTGATTCCCCATCTCTGATTCACAACCTCTGATTCCCCACCTCTGATTCCCCATATCTGATTCCCCGCCTCTGTTTGCCCGCCTCTAATTCCCCGCCTCTGTTTCCCCATATCTGATTCCCCGCCTCTGAATCCCCGCCTCTGGTTCCCCGCCTCTGATTCGCTGCCTCTGATTCCCCATCTCTGATTCCGCACATCTGATTCCCTGCCTCTGATTCCCCGCCTCTGACTCCCCGCCTCTGATTCCCTGCCTCTGTTTCCCAACCTCTGATTCCCCACCTCTGATTCCCCATATCTGATTCCCCACCTCTGTTTCCCTGCCTCTGATTCCCCGCCTCTGTTTCCCAATATCTGATTCCTCGCCTCTGATTCCCCAACTCTTATTCCCCGCCTCTGATTCCCCAGCTCTGATACCCCACCTCTGATTCCCCGTGTTTGATTCCCTGCCTCTGATTCCCCGCCTCTGATTCCCCATCTCTGATTCACCGCCTTTCATTCGCCACCTCTGATTCCCCATATCAGATTCCCCGCCTCTGTTTCCCCGCCTCTGATTCCCCGCCTCTCTTTCCCCATATCAGATTCTCCGCCTCTGATTCACCAACTCTGATTCCCCGCCTCTGATTACCCAGCTCTGATTCCCCGCCTCTGATTCCCGGCGTCTGATTCCCTGCCTCTGATTCCCCGCCTCTGATTCCCCATCTCTGATTCCCCGCCCCTGAATCCCCGTGTCTGATACCCAGCCTCTGATACCCCTCCCCTGATTCCCCACCTCTGATTCCCCATATCTGATTTCCCGCCTCCCTTTCCGCGCCTCTGATTCCCCGCCTCTGATTCCCCATATCTGATTCCCCGCCTCTGATTCCCAAACTCTGATTCCCCGCCTCTGATACCCCAGCTCTGATTCCCTGCCTCTGATTCCCCACATCTGATTCCCTGCCTCTGATTCCCCGCCTCTGATTCCCTGCCTCTGATTGCCCGCCTCTGATTCCCCGCTTCTGATTCCCCAGCTCAGATTCCCCGCCTCTGAATCCCCAACTCTGATTCCCTGCCTCTGATTCCCCAGCTCTGATTCCCCTCCTCTGATTCCCCAGCTCTGATTCCCTGCCTCTGATTTCCCGCCTGTGATTCCCCATCTCTGATTCACAACCTCTGATTCCCCACCTCTGATTCACCACATCTGATTCCCCGCTCTGATTCGCCAACTCTGATTCCCCGCCTCTGATTCCCCAGCTCTGAATCCCCGCCTCTGATTCCCGGTGTCCGATTCCCTGCCTCTGATTCACCGCCTCTGATTCCCCATCTCTGATTCCCCACCTCTGATTCCCCGTGTCTGATTCCCTGCCTCTGATTCCCCGCCTCTGATTCCCACCTCTGATTCCCTGCCACTGATTCCCCGCCCCTGATTCCCCAACTCTGATTCCCCATATCTGATTCGCCAACTCTGATTCCCCGCCTCTGATTCCCCAGCTCTGATTCCCCGTGTTTGATACCCCGCCTCTGATTCCCCATCTCTGATTCCCCGCCTCTGATTCCCCGGCCTCTGATTCCCGGCCTCTCATTCCCAACCTCTGATTCCCCACCTCTGATTCCCCATATCTGATTCCCCACCTCTGTTTCCCTGCCTCTTATTCCCCGCCTCTGTTTCCCAATATCTGATTCCCCGCCTCTGATTCCCCAACTCTGATTCCCCGCCTCTGATTCCCCAGCTCTGATACCCCACCTCTGATTCCCCGTGTTTGATTCCCTGCCCCTGATTCCCCGCCTCTGATTCCCCATCTCTGATTCACCGCCTTTCATTCGCCACCTCAGATTCCCCATATCAGATTCCCCGCCTCTGTTTCCCCGCCTCTGATTCCCCGCCTCTGATTACCCATATCTTATTCCCCGCCTCTGGTTCCCCGCCTCTGATTCGCTGCCTCTGATTCCCCATCTCTGATTCCGCACATCTGATTCCCTGCCTCTGAATCCCCGTTTCTGATACCCAGCGTCTGATACCCCTCCCCGATTCGCACCTCTGATTCCCCATATCTGATTTCCCGCCTCTCTTTCCGCGCCTCTGATTCCCCGCCTCTGATTCCCCATATCTGATTCCCCTCCTCTGATTCCCAAACTCTGATTCCCCGCCTCTGATACCCCAGCTCTGATTCCCCGCCTCTGATTCCCCAACTCTGATTCACCGCCTCTGATTCCCCACCTCTGATTCCCCGTATCTGATTCCCCACCTATGTTTTTCCGCCTCTGATTCCCCGCCTCTGATACCCCATCTCTGATTCCTGGACTCTGATTCCCCACCTCTGATTCCCCATCTCTGATTCCGCACATCCAAAACCCTGCCTCTGATTCCCCGCCTCTGATTCCCCGCCTCTGATTCCCTGCCTCTGATTCCCAACCTCTGATTCCCCACCTCTGAGTCCCCATATCTGATTCCCCGCCTCTCTTTCCCCGCCTCTGATTCCCCGCCTCTGATTCCCAGGCCCTGATTCCCCGCCTCTGATTCCCCGCGTCTGATTCCCTGCCTCTGATTCCCCGCCTCTGATTCCCCATCTCTGATTCCCCGCCTCTGAATCCCCGTGTCTGATACCCAGCCTCTGATACCCCGCCCCTGATTCCCCACCTCTGATTCCCCATATCTGATACCCCGCCTCTGTTTCTGCGCCTCTGATTCCCCGCCTCTGATTCCCCGCCTCTGTTTCCCCATATTTGATTCCCCGCCTCTGATTCCCCAACTCTGATTCCCCGCCTCTGATTCCCCAGCTCTGATTCCCCGTGTTTGATTCCCCGCCTCTGATACCCCATCTCTGATTCCCAGCCTCTGATTCCCGGCCTCTCATTCCCGGCCTCTGATTCCCGGCCTCTGATTCCCCGCCTCTGGTTCCCCGCCTCTGATTCGCTGCCTCTGATTCCTCATCTCTGATTCCGCACATCTGATTCCCTGCCTCTGATTCCCAGCCTCTGACTCCCCGCCTCTGATTCCCTGCCTCTGTCTCCCCGCCTCTGTTTCCCCATATCTGATTCCCCGCCTCTGATTCCCCAGCTCTGATTCCCCGTGTTTGATTGCCCTCCTCTGATTCCCCATCTCTGATTCCCGGCCTCTGATTCCCTGCCTCTGATTCCCGGCCTCTCATTCCCGGCCTCTGATTCCCGGCCTCTGATTCCCCGCCTCTGGTTCCCCGCCTCTGATTCGCTGCCTCTGATTCCCCATCTCTGATTCCGCACATCTGATTCCCTGCCTCTGATTCCCCGCCTCTGACTCCCCGCCTCTGATTCCCTGCCTCTGTTTCCAAACCTTTGATTCCCCACCTCTGATTCCCCATATCTGATTCCCCACCTCTGTTTCCCTGCCTCTGATTCCCCACCTCTGTTTCACCATATCTGATTCCCCGCCTCTGATTCCCCAACTCTGATTCCCCGCCACTGATTCCCCAGCTCTGATTCCCCACCTCTGATTCCCCGTGTTTGATTCCCTGCCTCTGATTCCCCGCCTCTGATTCCCCATCTCTGATTCACCGCCTTTCATTCGCCACCTCAGATTCCCCAATCAGATTCCCCGCCTCTGTTTCCCCGCCTCTGATTCCCCGCCTCTTTCCCCATATCTGATTCCCCGCCTCTGATTCCCCAACTCTGATTCCCCGCCTCTGATTCCCCAGCTCTGATACCCCACCTCTGATTCCCCGTGTTTGATTCCCTGCCTCTGATTCCCCGCCTCTGATTCCCCATCTCTGATTCACCGCCTTTCATTCGCCACCTCAGATTCCCCATATCAGATTCCCCGCCTCTGTTTCCCCGCCTCTGATTCCCCGCCTCTCTTTCCCCATATCTGATTCCCCGCCTCTGATTCCCCAACTCTGATTCCCCGCCTCTGATTACCCATATCTGATTCCCCGCCTCTGGTTCCCCGCCTCTGATTCGCTGCCTCTGATTCCCCATCTCTGATTCCGCACATCTGATTCCCTGCCTCTGAATCCCCGTTTCTGATACCCAGCCTCTGATACCCCTCCCCGATTTGCACCTCTGATTCCCCATATCTGATTTCCCGCCTCTCTTTCCGCGCCTCTGATTCCCCGCCTCTGATTCCCCATATCTGATTCCCCTCCTCTGATTCCCAAACTCTGATTCCCCGCCTCTGATACCCCAGCTCTGATTCCCCGCCTCTGATTCCCCAACTCTGATTCACCGCCTCTGATTCCCCACCTCTGATTCCCCGTACCTGATTCCCCACCTATGTTTTTCCGCCTCTGATTCCCCGCCTCTGATTCCCCATCTCTGATTCCTGGACTCTGATTCCCCACCTCTGATTCCCCATCTCTGATTCCGCACATCCGAAACCCTGCCTCTGATTCCCCGCCTCTGATTCCCCGCCTCTGATTCCCTGCCTCTGATTCCCAACCTCTGATTCCCCACCTCTGAGTCCCCATATCTGATTCCCCGCCTCTCTTTCCCTGCCTCTGATTCCCCGCCTCTGATTCCCAGGCTCTGATTCCCCCCCTCTGATTCCCCGCGTCTGATTCCCTGCCTCTGATTCCCCGCCTCTGATTCCCCATCTCTGATTCCCCGCCTCTGAATCCCCGTGTCTGATACCAAGCCTCTGATAACCCGCCCCTGATTCCCCACCTCTGATGCCCCATATCTGATACCCCGCCTCTGTTTCTGCGCCTCTGATTCCCCGCCTCTGATTCCCCGCCTCTGATTCCCCAGCTCTGATTCCCCGTGTTTGATTCCCCGCCTCTGATTCCCCATCTCTGATTCCCCGCCTCTGATTCCCCGGCCTCTGATTCCCGGCCTCTCATTCCCGGCCTCTGATTCCCGGCCTCTGATTCCCCGCCTCTGGTTCCCCGCCTCTTTTTCGCTGCATCTGATTCTCCATCTCTGATTCCGCACATCTGATTCCCTGCCTCTGATTCCCCGCCTCTGACTCCCCGCCTCTGATTCCCTGCCTCTGTTTCCCAACCTCTGATTCCCCACCTCTGATACCCCATATCTGATTCCCCACCTCGGTTTCCCTGCCTCTGATTCCCCGCCTCTGGTTGCCCATATTTGATTCCCCGCCTCTGATTGCCCAACTCTGATTCCCCGCCTCTGATTCTCCAGCTCTGATTCCCCGCCTCTTATTCACCGTGTTTGATTCCCTGCCTCTGATTCCCCGCCTCTGATTCCCCATCTCTGATTCACTTCCTTTCATTCGCCACCTCTGATTCCCCATATCAGATTCCCCGCCTCTGTTTCCCCGCCTCTGATTCCCCGCCTCTGTTTCCCCATATCTGATTCCCCGCCTCTGATTCCCCAACTCTGATTCCCCGCCTCTGATTCCTGGACTCTGATTCCCCGCCTCTGATTCCCCGCATCTGATCCCTGCCTCTGATTCCCCGCCTCTGATTCCCCATCTCTGATTCCCCGCCTCTGAATCCCCGTGTCTGATACCCAGCCTCTGATACCACGCCCCTGATTCCCCACCTCTGATTCCCCATATCTGATTCCCCGCCTCTCTTTCCGCGCCTCTGATTCCCCGCCTCTGATTCCCCATATCTGATTCCCCGCCTCTGATTCCCCAACTCTGATTCCCCGCCTCTGATTCACCAGCTCTGTTTCCCCACCTCTGATTCCCCGCCTCTGTTTCCCCATATCTAATTCCCCGCCTCTGATTCCCAAACTCTGATTCCACGCCTCTGATTCCCCAGCTCTGATTCCCAGCCTCTGATTCCCCACATCTGATTCCCTGCCTCTGATACCCTGCCTCCGATTCCCTGCCTCTGATTCCCAACCTCTGATTCCCCACCTCTGAATCCCCATATCTGATTCCCTGCCTCTGATTCCCCGCCTCTGATTCCCTGCCTCTGATTCCCCGCCACTGATTCCCCAGCTCTGATTCCCCTCCTCTGAATCCCCAACTCTGATTCCCTGCCTCTGATTCCCCAGCTCTGATTCCCCGCCTCTGATTCCCCAGCTCTGATTCCCCGCCTCTGATTCCCCAGCTCTGATTCCCTGCCTTTGATTTCCCGCCTGTGATTCCCCATCTCTGATTCACAACCTCTGATTCCCCACCTCTGATTCCCCATATCTGATTCCCCGCCTCTGTTTCCCGCCTCTAATTCCCCGCCTCTGTTTCCCCATATCTGATTCCCCGCCTCTGAATCCCCGCCTCTGGTTCCCCGCCTCTGATTCGCTGCCTCTGATTCCCCATCTCTGATTCCGCACATTTGATTCCCTGACTCTGATTCCCCGCCTCTGACTCCCCGCCTCTGATTCCCTGCCTCTGTTTCCCAACCTCTGATTCCCCACCTCTGTTTCCGCATATCTGATTCCCCACCTCTGTTTCCCTGCCTCTGACTCCCCGCCTCTGTTTCCCAATATCTGATTCCCCGCCTCTGATTCCCCAACTCAGATTCCCCGCCTCTGATTCCCCAGCTCTGATACCCCACCTCTGATTCCCCGTGTTTGAGTCCCTGCCTCTGATTCCCCGCCTCTGATTCCCCATCTCTGATTCACCGCCTTTAATTCGTCACCTCTGATTCCCCATATCAGATTCCCCGCCTCTGTTTCCCCGCCTCTGATTCACCGCCTCTCTTTCCCCATATCTGATTCCCCGCCTCTGATTCCCCAACTCTGATTCCCCGCCTCGGATTACTCATATCTGATTCCCCGCATCTGGTTCCCCGCCTCTGATTCGCTGCCTCTGATTCCCCAACTCTGATTCCGCACATCTGATACCCTGCCTCTGATGCCCCGCCTCTGACTCCCCGCCTCTGATTCCCTGCCTCTGCTTCCCAACCTCTGATTCCCCACCTCTGATTCCCCATATCTGATTCCCCAACTCTGTTTCCCTGCCTGATTCCCCACCTCTGTTTCCCCATATCTGATTCCCCGCCTCTGATTCCCCAACTCTGATTCCCCGCCTCTGATTCCCCAGCTCTGATTCCCCACCTCTGATTCCCCGTGTTTGATTCCCTGCCTCTGATTCCCCGCCTCTGATTCCCCATCTCAGATTCACCGCCTTTCATTCGCCACCTCTGATTCCCCATATCAGATTCCCCACCTCTGTTTCCCCGCCTCTGATTCCCCGCCTCTGTTTCCCCATATCTGATTCCCCACCTCTGATTCCCCATATCTGATTCCCCGCCTCTCTTTCCGCGCCTCTGATTCCCCGCCTCTGCTTCCCCATGTCTGATTCCCCACCTCTGATTCCCCAACTCTGATTCCCCGCCTCTGATTCCCCAGCTCTGTTTCCCCACCTCTGATTCCCCGCCTCTGATTCCCCGCCTCTGATTCCCCACATCTGATTCCCTGCCTCTGATTCCCTGCCTCCGATTCCCTGCCTCTGATTCCCAACCTCTGATTTCCCCACCTCTGAATCCCCATATCTGATTCCCTGCCTCTGATTCCCCGCCTCTGATTCCCTGCCTCTGATTCCCCGCCTCTGATTCCCCAGCTCTGATTCCCCGCCTCTGAATCCCCAACTCTGATTCCCTGCCTATGATTCCCCAGCTCTGATTCCCCGCCTCTGATTCCCCAGCTCTGATTCCCTGCCTCTGATTTCCCGCCTGTGATTCCCCATCTCTGATTCACAACCTCTGATTCCCCACCTCTGATTCCCCATATCTGATTCCCCGCCTCTGTTTGCCCGCCTCTAATTCCCCGCCTCTGTTTCCCCATATCTGATTCCCCGCCTCTGAATCCCCGCCTCTGGTTCCCCGCCTCTGATTCGCTGCCTCTGATTCCCCATCTCTGATTCCGCACATCTGATTCCCTGCCTCTGATTCCCCGCCTCTGACTCCCCGCCTCTGATTCCCTGCCTCTGTTTCCCAACCTCTGATTCCCCACCTCTGATTCCCCATATCTGATTCCCCACCTCTGTTTCCCTGCCTCTGATTCCCCGCCTCTGTTTCCCAATATCTGATTCCTCGCCTCTGATTCCCCAACTCTTATTCCCCGCCTCTGATTCCCCAGCTCTGATACCCCACCTCTGATTCCCCGTGTTTGATTCCCTGCCTCTGATTCCCCGCCTCTGATTCCCCATCTCTGATTCACCGCCTTTCATTCGCCACCTCTGATTCCCCATATCAGATTCCCCGCCTCTGTTTCCCCGCCTCTGATTCCCCGCCTCTCTTTCCCCATATCAGATTCTCCGCCTCTGATTCACCAACTCTGATTCCCCGCCTCTGATTACCCAGCTCTGATTCCCCGCCTCTGATTCCCGGCGTCTGATTCCCTGCCTCTGATTCCCCGCCTCTGATTCCCCATCTCTGATTCCCCGCCCCTGAATCCCCGTGTCTGATACCCAGCCTCTGATACCCCTCCCCTGATTCCCCACCTCTGATTCCCCATATCTGATTTCCCGCCTCTCTTTCCGCGCCTCTGATTCCCCGCCTCTGATTCCCCATATCTGATTCCCCGCCTCTGATTCCCAAACTCTGATTCCCCGCCTCTGATACCCCAGCTCTGATTCCCTGCCTCTGATTCCCCACATCTGATTCCCTGCCTCTGATTCCCCGCCTCTGATTCCCTGCCTCTGATTGCCCGCCTCTGATTCCCCGCTTCTGATTCCCCAGCTCAGATTCCCCGCCTCTGAATCCCCAACTCTGATTCCCTGCCTCTGATTCCCCAGCTCTGATTCCCCTCCTCTGATTCCCCAGCTCTGATTCCCTGCCTCTGATTTCCCGCCTGTGATTTCCCATCTCTGATTCACAACCTCTGATTCCCCACCTCTGATTCACCACATCTGATTACCCGCTCTGATTCGCCAACTCTGATTCCCCGCCTCTGATTCCCCAGCTCTGAATCCCCGCCTCTGATTCCCGGTGTCCGATTCCCTGCCTCTGATTCACCGCCTCTGATTCCCCATCTCTGATTCCCCGCCTCTGATTCCCCGTGTCTGATTCCCTGCCTCTGATTCCCCGCCTCTGATTCCCACCTCTGATTCCCTGCCACTGATTCCCCGCCCCTGATTCCCCAACTCTGATTCCCCATATCTGATTCGCCAACTCTGATTCCCCGCCTCTGATTCCCCAGCTCTGATTCCCCGTGTTTGATACCCCGCCTCTGATTCCCCATCTCTGATTCCCCGCCTCTGATTCCCCGGCCTCTGATTCCCGGCCTCTCATTCCCAACCTCTGATTCCCCACCTCTGATTCCCCATATCTGATTCCCCACCTCTGTTTCCCTGCCTCTTATTCCCCGCCTCTGTTTCCCAATATCTGATTCCCCGCCTCTGATTCCCCAACTCTGATTCCCCGCCTCTGATTCCCCAGCTCTGATACCCCACCTCTGATTCCCCGTGTTTGATTCCCTGCCCCTGATTCCCCGCCTCTGATTCCCCATCTCTGATTCACCGCCTTTCATTCGCCACCTCAGATTCCCCATATCAGATTCCCCGCCTCTGTTTCCCCGCCTCTGATTCCCCGCCTCTGATTACCCATATCTTATTCCCCGCCTCTGGTTCCCCGCCTCTGATTCGCTGCCTCTGATTCCCCATCTCTGATTCCGCACATCTGATTCCCTGCCTCTGAATCCCCGTTTCTGATACCCAGCGTCTGATACCCCTCCCCGATTCGCACCTCTGATTCCCCATATCTGATTTCCCGCCTCTCTTTCCGCGCCTCTGATTCCCCGCCTCTGATTCCCCATATCTGATTCCCCTCCTCTGATTCCCAAACTCTGATTCCCCGCCTCTGATACCCCAGCTCTGATTCCCCGCCTCTGATTCCCCAACTCTGATTCACCGCCTCTGATTCCCCACCTCTGATTCCCCGTATCTGATTCCCCACCTATGTTTTTCCGCCTCTGATTCCCCGCCTCTGATACCCCATCTCTGATTCCTGGACTCTGATTCCCCACCTCTGATTCCCCATCTCTGATTCCGCACATCCAAAACCCTGCCTCTGATTCCCCGCCTCTGATTCCCCGCCTCTGATTCCCTGCCTCTGATTCCCAACCTCTGATTCCCCACCTCTGAGTCCCCATATCTGATTCCCCGCCTCTCTTTCCCCGCCTCTGATTCCCCGCCTCTGATTCCCAGGCCCTGATTCCCCGCCTCTGATTCCCCGCGTCTGATTCCCTGCCTCTGATTCCCCGCCTCTGATTCCCCATCTCTGATTCCCCGCCTCTGAATCCCCGTGTCTGATACCCAGCCTCTGATACCCCGCCCCTGATTCCCCACCTCTGATTCCCCATATCTGATACCCCGCCTCTGTTTCGGCGCCTCTGATTCCCCGCCTCTGATTCCCCGCCTCTGTTTCCCCATATTTGATTCCCCGCCTCTGATTCCCCAACTCTGATTCCCCGCCTCTGATTCCCCAGTTCTGATTCCCCGTGTTTGATTCCCCGCCTCTGATACCCCATCTCTGATTCCCAGCCTCTGATTCCCGGCCTCTCATTCCCGGCCTCTGATTCCCGGCCTCTGATTCCCCGCCTCTGGTTCCCCGCCTCTGATTCGCTGCCTCTGATTCCTCATCTCTGATTCCGCACATCTGATTCCCTGCCTCTGATTCCCAGCCTCTGACTCCCCGCCTCTGATTCCCTGCCTCTGTCTCCCCGCCTCTGTTTCCCCATATCTGATTCCCCGCCTCTGATTCCCCAACTCTGATTCCCCGCCTCTGATTCCCCAGCTCTGATTCCCCGTGTTTGATTGCCCTCCTCTGATTCCCCATCTCTGATTCCCGGCCTCTGATTCCCTGCCTCTGATTCCCGGCCTCTCATTCCCGGCCTCTGATTCCCGGCCTCTGATTCCCCGCCTCTGGTTCCCCGCCTCTGATTCGCTGCCTCTGATTCCCCATCTCTGATTCCGCACATCTGATTCCCTGCCTCTGATTCCCCGCCTCTGACTCCCCGCCTCTGATTCCCTGCCTCTGTTTCCAAACCTTTGATTCCCCACCTCTGATTCCCCATATCTGATTCCCCACCTCTGTTTCCCTGCCTCTGATTCCCCACCTCTGTTTCACCATATCTGATTCCCCGCCTCTGATTCCCCAACTCTGATTCCCCGCCACTGATTCCCCAGCTCTGATTCCCCACCTCTGATTCCCCGTGTTTGATTCCCTGCCTCTGATTCCCCGCCTCTGATTCCCCATCTCTGATTCACCGCCTTTCATTCGCCACCTCAGATTCCCCAATCAGATTCCCCGCCTCTGTTTCCCCGCCTCTGATTCCCCGCCTCTTTCCCCATATCTGATTCCCCGCCTCTGATTCCCCAACTCTGATTCCCCGCCTCTGATTCCCCAGCTCTGATACCCCACCTCTGATTCCCCGTGTTTGATTCCCTGCCTCTGATTCCCCGCCTCTGATTCCCCATCTCTGATTCACCGCCTTTCATTCGCCACCTCAGATTCCCCATATCAGATTCCCCGCCTCTGTTTCCCCGCCTCTGATTCCCCGCCTCTCTTTCCCCATATCTGATTCCCCGCCTCTGATTCCCCAACTCTGATTCCCCGCCTCTGATTACCCATATCTGATTCCCCGCCTCTGGTTCCCCGCCTCTGATTCGCTGCCTCTGATTCCCCATCTCTGATTCCGCACATCTGATTCCCTGCCTCTGAATCCCCGTTTCTGATACCCAGCCTCTGATACCCCTCCCCGATTTGCACCTCTGATTCCCCATATCTGATTTCCCGCCTCTCTTTCCGCGCCTCTGATTCCCCGCCTCTGATTCCCCATATCTGATTCCCCTCCTCTGATTCCCAAACTCTGATTCCCCGCCTCTGATACCCCAGCTCTGATTCCCCGCCTCTGATTCCCCAACTCTGATTCACCGCCTCTGATTCCCCACCTCTGATTCCCCGTACCTGATTCCCCACCTATGTTTTTCCGCCTCTGATTCCCCGCCTCTGATTCCCCATCTCTGATTCCTGGACTCTGATTCCCCACCTCTGATTCCCCATCTCTGATTCCGCACATCCGAAACCCTGCCTCTGATTCCCCGCCTCTGATTCCCCGCCTCTGATTCCCTGCCTCTGATTCCCAACCTCTGATTCCCCACCTCTGAGTCCCCATATCTGATTCCCCGCCTCTCTTTCCCTGCCTCTGATTCCCCGCCTCTGATTCCCAGGCTCTGATTCCCCCCCTCTGATTCCCCGCGTCTGATTCCCTGCCTCTGATTCCCCGCCTCTGATTCCCCATCTCTGATTCCCCGCCTCTGAATCCCCGTGTCTGATACCCAGCCTCTGATAACCCGCCCCTGATTCCCCACCTCTGATGCCCCATATCTGATACCCCGCCTCTGTTTCTGCGCCTCTGATTCCCCGCCTCTGATTCCCCGCCTCTGTTTCCCCATATTTGATTCCCCGCCTCTGATTCCCCAACTCTGATTCCCCGCCTCTGATTCCCCGCCTCTGATTCACCAGCTCTGATTCCCCGTGTTTGATTCCCCGCCTCTGATACCCCATCTCTGATTCCCGGCCTCTGATTCCCGGCCTCTCATTCCCGGCCTCTGATTCCCGGCCTCTGATTCCCCGCCTCTGGTTCCCCGCCTCTGATTCGCTGTCTCTGATTCCTCATCTCTGATTCCGCACATCTGATTCCCTGCCTCTGATTCCCAGCCACTGACTCCCCGCCTCTGATTCCCTGCCTCTGTTTCCCCGCCTCTGTTTCCCCATATCTGATTCCCCGCCTCTGATTCCCCAACCCTGATTCCCCGCCTCTGATTCCCCAGCTCTGATTCCCCGTGTTTGATTCCCCGCCTCTGATTCCCCATCTCTGATTCCCGGCCTCTGATTCCCTGCCTCTGATTCCCGGCCTCTCATTCCCGGCCTCTGATTCCCGGCCTCTGATTCCCCGCCTCTGGTTCCCCGCCTCTGATTCGCTGCCTCTGATTCCCCATCTCTGATTCCGCACATCTGATTCCCTGCCTCTGATTCCCCGCCTCTGACTCCCCGCCTCTGATTCCCTGCCTCTGTTTCCAAACCTTTGATTCCCCACCTCTGATTCCCCATATCTGTTTCCCCACCTCTGTTTCCCTGCCTCTGATTCCCCACCTCTGTGTCACCATATCTGATTCCCCGCCTCTGATTCCCCAACTCTGATTCCCCGCCACTGATTCCCCAGCTCTGATTCCCCACCTCTGATTCCCCGTGTTTGATTCCCTGCCTCTGATTCCCCGCCTCTGATTCGCCATCTCTGATTCACCGCCTTTCATTCGCCACCTCTGATTCCCCAATCAGATTCCCCGCCTCTGTTTCCCCGCCTCTGATTCCCCGCCTCTGTTTCCCCATATCTGATTCCCCGCCTCTGATTCCCCAACTCTGATTCCCCGCCTCTGATTACCCAGCTCTGATTCCCCGCATCTGATTCCCCGCGTCTGATTCCCTGCCTCTGATTCCCCGCCTCTGATTCCCCATCTCTGATTCCCCGCCTCTGAATCCCCGTGTCTGATACCCAGCCTCTGATACCCCGCCCCTGATTCCCCACCTCTGATTCCCCATATCTGATTCCCCGCCTCTCTTTCCACGCCTCTGATTCCCCGCCTCAGATTCCCCATATCTGATTCCCCGCCACTGATTCCCCAACTCTGATTCCCCGCCTCTGATTCCCCAGCTCTGTTTCCCCACCTCTGATTCCCAGCCTCTGTTTCCCCAAATCTAATTCCCCGCCTCTGATTCCCAAACTCTGATTCCCCGCCTCTGATTCCCCAGCTCTGATTCCCCGCCTCTGATTCCCCAGCTCTGATTTCCTGCCTCTGATTTCCCGCCTGTGATTCCCCATCTCTGTTTCACAACCTTTGATTCCCCACCTCTGATTCACCATATCTGATTCCCCGCCTCTGTTTGCCCGCCTCTAATTCCCCGCCTCTGATTCCCCATATCTGATTACCCGCCTCTGAATCCCCAACTCTGATTCCCTACCTCTGATTCCCCAGCTCTGATTCCCCGCCTCTGATTCCCCGCCTCTGATTCACAGCCTCTGATTCCCCACCTCTGATTCCCCACCTCTGATTCACCATATCTGATTCCCCGCCTCTGTTTGCCCGCCTCTAATTCCCCGCCTCTGATTCCCCATATCTGATTACCCGCCTCTGAATCCCCAACTCTGATTCCCTGCCTCTGATTCCCCAGCTCTGATTCCCCGCCTCTGATTCCCCGCCTCTGATTCACAGCCTCTAATTCCCCGCCTCTGATTCCCCACCTCTGATTCACCATATCTGATTCCCCGCCTCTGTTTGCCCGCCTCTAATTCCCCGCCTCTGATTCCCCATATCTGATTACCCGCCTCTGAATCCCCAACTCTGATTCCCTGCCTCTGATTCCCCAGCTCTGATTCCCCGCCTCTGAATCCCCATCTCTGATTCACCGCCTCTGATTCCCCACCTCTGATTCCCCGTATCTGATTCCCCACCTATGTTTTCCCGCCTCTGATTCCCCACCTCTGATTCCCCTTCTCTGATTCCGCACATCCGAATCCCTGCCTCTGATTCCCCGCCTCTGATTACCCGCCTCTGATTCCCTGCCTCTGATTCCCAACCTCTGATTCCCCACCTCTGATACCCCACCTCTGATTCACCATATCTGATTCCCCGCCTCTGATTCCCCATATCTGATTACCCGCCTCTGAATCCCCAACTCTGATTCCCTGCCTCTGATTCCCCAGCTCTGATTCCCCGCCTCTGATTCCCCGCCTCTGATTCACAGCCTCTAATTCCCCGCCTCTGATTCCCCACCTCTGATTCACCATATCTGATTCCCCGCCTCTGTTTGCCCGCCTCTAATTCCCCGCCTCTGATTCCCCATATCTGATTACCCGCCTCTGAATCCCCAACTCTGATTCCCTGCCTCTGATTCCCCAGCTCTGATTCCCCGCCTCTGAATCCCCATCTCTGATTCACCGCCTCTGATTCCCCACCTCTGATTCCCCGTATCTGATTCCCCACCTATGTTTTCCCGCCTCTGATTCCCCACCTCTGATTCCCCTTCTCTGATTCCGCACATCCGAATCCCTGCCTCTGATTCCCCGCCTCTGATTACCCGCCTCTGATTCCCTGCCTCTGATTCCCCAGCTCTGATTCCCCGCCTCTGAATCCCCATCTCTGATTCACCGCCTCTTATTCCCCACCTCTGATTCCCCGTATCTGATTCCCCACCTATGTTTTCCCGCCTCTGATTCCCCGCCTCTGATTCCCCGCCTCTGATTCACAGCCTCTGATTCCCCGTGTCTGATTTCCAGCCTCTAATTCCCCGCCTCTGAATCCCCATCTCTGATTCACCGCCTCTGATTCCCCACCTCTGATTCCCCGTATCTGATTCCCCACCTATGTTTTCCCGCCTCTGATTCCCCACCTCTGATTCCCCTTCTCTGATTCCGCACATCCGAATCCCTGCCTCTGATTCCCCGCCTCTGATTACCCGCCTCTGATTCCCTGCCTCTGATTCCCAACCTCTGATTCCCCACCTCTGATACCCCGCCTCTGATTCCCATATCTGATTCCCCGCCTCTGTTTCCCCGCCTCTGATACCCCGCCTCTGATTCCCAGGCTCTGATTCCCTGCCTCTGATTCCCCGCGTCTGATTCCCTGCCTCTGATTCCCCGCCTCTGATTCCCCATCTCTGATTCCCCGCCTCTGAATCCCCGTGTCTGATACCCAGCCTCTGATACCCCGCCCCTGATTCCCCACCTCTGATTCCCCATATCTGATACCCCGCCTCTGTTTCTGCGCCTCTGATTCCCCGCCTCTGATTCCCCACCTCTGTTTCCCCATATCTGATTCCCCGCCTCTGATTCCCCAACTCTGATTCCCCGCCTCTGATTCCCCAGCTCTGATTCCCCGTGTTTGATTCCCCGCCTCTGATTCCCCATCTCTGATTCCCGGCCTCTGATTCCCGACCGCTGATTCCCGGCCTCTCATTCCCGGCCTCTGATTCCCGGCCTCTGATTCCCCGCCTCTGGTTCCCCGCCTCTGATTCGCTGCCTCTGATTCCCCATCTCTGATTCCGCACATCTGATTCCCTGCCTCTGATTCCCCGCCTCTGACTCCCCGCCTCTGATTCCCTTGCCTCTGTTTCCCAACCTCTGATTCCCCACCTCTGATTCCCCATATCTGATTCCCCACCTCTGTTTCCCTGCCTCTGATTCCCCACCTCTGTTTCCCCATATCTGATTCCCCGCCTCTGATTCCCCAACTCTGATTCCCCGCCTCTGATTCCCCAGCTCTGATTCCCCACTTCTGATTCCCCGTGTTTGATTCCCTGCCTCTGATTCCCCGCCTCTGATTCCCCATCTCTGATTCACCACCTTTCATTCGCCACCTCTGATTCCCCAGCTCTGATTCCCCGTGTTTGATTCCCCACCTCTGATTCCCCATATCTGATTCCCCGCCTCTGTTTGCCCGCATCTAATTCCCCGCCTCTGTTTCCCCATATCTGATTCCCCGCCTCTGAATCCCCGCCTCTGGTTCCCCGCCTCTGATTCGCTGCCTCTGATTCCCCATCTCTGATTCCGCACATCTGATTCCCTGCCTCTGATTCCCCGCCTCTGACTCCCCGCCTCTCATTCCCTGCCTCTGTTTCCCAACCTCTGATTCCCCACCTCTGATTCCCCATATCTGATTCCCCACCTCTGTTTCCCTGCCTCTGATTCCCCGCCTCTGTTTCCCAATATCTGATTCCTCGCCTCTGATTCCCCAACTCTTATTCCCCGCCTCTGAATCCCCAGCTCTGATACCCCACCTCTGATTCCCCGTGTTTGATTCCCTGCCTCTGATTCCCCGCCTCTGAGTCCCCATCTCTGATTCACCGCCTTTCATTCGCCACCTCTGATTCCCCATATCAGATTCCCCGCCTCTGTTTCCCCGCCTCTGATTCCCCGCCTCTCTTTCCCCATATCTGATTCTCCGCCTCTGATTCCCCAACTCTGATTCCCCGCCTCTGATTACCCAGCTCTGATTCCCCGCCTCTGATTCCCCGCGTCTGATTCCCTGCCTCTGATTCCCCGCCTCTGATTCCCCATCTCTGATTCCCCGCCCCTGAATCCCCTTGTCTGATACCCAGCCTCTGATACCCCTCCCCTGATTCCCCACCTCTGATTCCCCATATCTGATTTCCCGCCTCTCTTTCCGCGCCTCTGATTCCCCGCCTCTGATTCCCCATATCTGATTCCCCGCCTCTGATTCCCAAACTCTGATTCCCCGCCTCTGATACCCCAGCTCTGATTCCCTGCCTCTGATTCCCCACATCTGATTCCCTGCCTCTGATTCCCCGCCTCTGATTCCCTGCCTCTGATTCCCCGCCTCTGATTCCCCGCTTCTGATTCCCCAGCTCAGATTCCCCGCCTCTGAATCCCCAACTCTGATTCCCTGCCTCTGATTCCCCAGCTCTGATTCCCCTCCTCTGATTCCCCAGCTCTGATTCCCTGCCTCTGATTTCCCGCCTGTGATTCCCCATCTCTGATTCACAACCTCTGATTCCCCACCTCTGATTCACCACATCTGATTCCCCGCCTCTGATTCGCCAACTCTGATTCCCCGCCTCTGATTCCCCAGCTCTGATTCCCCGCCTCTGATTCCCCGTGTCTGATTCCCTGCCTCTGATTCCCCGCCTCTGATTCCCACCTCTGATTCCCTGCCACTGATTCCCCGCCCCTGATTCCCCAACTCTGATTCCCCATATCTGATTCGCCAACTCTGATTCCCCGCCTCTGATTCCCCAGCTCTGATTCCCCGTGTTTGATACCCCGCCTCTGATTCCCCATCTCTGATTCCCCGCCTCTGATTCCCCGGCCTCTGATTCCCGGCCTCTCATTCCCAACCTCTGATTCCCCACCTCTGATTCCCCATATCTGATTCCCCACCTCTGTTTCCCTGCCTCTGATTCCCCGCCTCTGTTTCCCAATATCTGATTCCCCGCCTCTGATTCCCCAACTCTGATTCCCCGCCTCTGATTCCCCAGCTCTGATACCCCACCTCTGATTCCCCGTGTTTGATTCCCTGCCTCTGATTCCCCGCCTCTGATTCCCCATCTCTGATTCACCGCCTTTCATTCGCCACCTCAGATTCCCCATATCAGATTCCCCGCCTCTGTTTCCCCGCCTCTGATTACCCGCCTCTCTTTCCCCATATCTGATTCCCCGCCTCTGATTCCCCAACTCTGATTCCACGCCTCTGATTACCCATATCTGATTCCCCGCCTCTGGTTCCCCGCCTCTGATTCGCTGCCTCTGATTCCCCATCTCTGATTCCGCACATCTGATTCCCTGCCTCTGAATCCCCGTTTCTGATACCCAGCCTCTGATACCCCTCCCTGATTCGCACCTCTGATTCCCCATATCTGATTTCCCGCCTCTCTTTCCGCGCCTCTGATTCCCCGCCTCTGATTCCCCATATCTGATTCCCCTCCTCTGATTCCCAAACTCTGATTCCCCGCCTCTGATACCCCAGCTCTGATTCCCCGCCTCTGATTCCCCAACTCTGATTCACCGCCTCTGATTCCCCACCTCTGATTCCCCGTATCTGATTCCCCACCTATGTTTTTCCGCCTCTGATTCCCCGCCTCTGATTCCCCATCTCTGATTCCTGGACTCTGATTCCCCACCTCTGATTCCCCGTATCTGATTCCCCACCTATGTTTTCCCGCCTCTGATTCCCCACCTCTGATTCCCCTTCTCTGATTCCGCACATCCGAATCCCTGCCTCTGATTCCCCGCCTCTGATTACCCGCCTCTGATTCCCTGCCTCTGATTCCCAACCTCTGATTCCCCACCTCTGATACCCCGCCTCTGATTCCCATATCTGATTCCCCGCCTCTGTTTCCCCGCCTCTGATACCCCGCCTCTGATTCCCAGGCTCTGATTCCCTGCCTCTGATTCCCCGCGTCTGATTCCCTGCCTCTGATTCCCCGCCTCTGATTCCCCATCTCTGATTCCCCGCCTCTGAATCCCCGTGTCTGATACCCAGCCTCTGATACCCCGCCCCTGATTCCCCACCTCTGATTCCCCATATCTGATACCCCGCCTCTGTTTCTGCGCCTCTGATTCCCCGCCTCTGATTCCCCACCTCTGTTTCCCCATATCTGATTCCCCGCCTCTGATTCCCCAACTCTGATTCCCCGCCTCTGATTCCCCAGCTCTGATTCCCCGTGTTTGATTCCCCGCCTCTGATTCCCCATCTCTGATTCCCGGCCTCTGATTCCCGACCGCTGATTCCCGGCCTCTCATTCCCGGCCTCTGATTCCCGGCCTCTGATTCCCCGCCTCTGGTTCCCCGCCTCTGATTCGCTGCCTCTGATTCCCCATCTCTGATTCCGCACATCTGATTCCCTGCCTCTGATTCCCCGCCTCTGACTCCCCGCCTCTGATTCCCTTGCCTCTGTTTCCCAACCTCTGATTCCCCACCTCTGATTCCCCATATCTGATTCCCCACCTCTGTTTCCCTGCCTCTGATTCCCCACCTCTGTTTCCCCATATCTGATTCCCCGCCTCTGATTCCCCAACTCTGATTCCCCGCCTCTGATTCCCCAGCTCTGATTCCCCACTTCTGATTCCCCGTGTTTGATTCCCTGCCTCTGATTCCCCGCCTCTGATTCCCCATCTCTGATTCACCACCTTTCATTCGCCACCTCTGATTCCCCAGCTCTGATTCCCCGTGTTTGATTCCCCACCTCTGATTCCCCATATCTGATTCCCCGCCTCTGTTTGCCCGCATCTAATTCCCCGCCTCTGTTTCCCCATATCTGATTCCCCGCCTCTGAATCCCCGCCTCTGGTTCCCCGCCTCTGATTCGCTGCCTCTGATTCCCCATCTCTGATTCCGCACATCTGATTCCCTGCCTCTGATTCCCCGCCTCTGACTCCCCGCCTCTCATTCCCTGCCTCTGTTTCCCAACCTCTGATTCCCCACCTCTGATTCCCCATATCTGATTCCCCACCTCTGTTTCCCTGCCTCTGATTCCCCGCCTCTGTTTCCCAATATCTGATTCCTCGCCTCTGATTCCCCAACTCTTATTCCCCGCCTCTGAATCCCCAGCTCTGATACCCCACCTCTGATTCCCCGTGTTTGATTCCCTGCCTCTGATTCCCCGCCTCTGAGTCCCCATCTCTGATTCACCGCCTTTCATTCGCCACCTCTGATTCCCCATATCAGATTCCCCGCCTCTGTTTCCCCGCCTCTGATTCCCCGCCTCTCTTTCCCCATATCTGATTCTCCGCCTCTGATTCCCCAACTCTGATTCCCCGCCTCTGATTACCCAGCTCTGATTCCCCGCCTCTGATTCCCCGCCTCTGATTCCCTGCCTCTGATTCCCCGCCTCTGATTCCCCATCTCTGATTCCCCGCCCCTGAATCCCCTTGTCTGATACCCAGCCTCTGATACCCCTCCCCTGATTCCCCACCTCTGATTCCCCATATCTGATTTCCCGCCTCTCTTTCCGCGCCTCTGATTCCCCGCCTCTGATTCCCCATATCTGATTCCCCGCCTCTGATTCCCAAACTCTGATTCCCCGCCTCTGATACCCCAGCTCTGATTCCCTGCCTCTGATTCCCCACATCTGATTCCCTGCCTCTGATTCCCCGCCTCTGATTCCCTGCCTCTGATTCCCCGCCTCTGATTCCCCGCTTCTGATTCCCCAGCTCAGATTCCCCGCCTCTGAATCCCCAACTCTGATTCCCTGCCTCTGATTCCCCAGCTCTGATTCCCCTCCTCTGATTCCCCAGCTCTGATTCCCTGCCTCTGATTTCCCGCCTGTGATTCCCCATCTCTGATTCACAACCTCTGATTCCCCACCTCTGATTCACCACATCTGATTCCCCGCCTCTGATTCGCCAACTCTGATTCCCCGCCTCTGATTCCCCAGCTCTGATTCCCCGCCTCTGATTCCCCGTGTCTGATTCCCTGCCTCTGATTCCCCGCCTCTGATTCCCACCTCTGATTCCCTGCCACTGATTCCCCGCCCCTGATTCCCCAACTCTGATTCCCCATATCTGATTCGCCAACTCTGATTCCCCGCCTCTGATTCCCCAGCTCTGATTCCCCGTGTTTGATACCCCGCCTCTGATTCCCCATCTCTGATTCCCCGCCTCTGATTCCCCGGCCTCTGATTCCCGGCCTCTCATTCCCAACCTCTGATTCCCCACCTCTGATTCCCCATATCTGATTCCCCACCTCTGTTTCCCTGCCTCTGATTCCCCGCCTCTGTTTCCCAATATCTGATTCCCCGCCTCTGATTCCCCAACTCTGATTCCCCGCCTCTGATTCCCCAGCTCTGATACCCCACCTCTGATTCCCCGTGTTTGATTCCCTGCCTCTGATTCCCCGCCTCTGATTCCCCATCTCTGATTCACCGCCTTTCATTCGCCACCTCAGATTCCCCATATCAGATTCCCCGCCTCTGTTTCCCCGCCTCTGATTACCCGCCTCTCTTTCCCCATATCTGATTCCCCGCCTCTGATTCCCCAACTCTGATTCCACGCCTCTGATTACCCATATCTGATTCCCCGCCTCTGGTTCCCCGCCTCTGATTCGCTGCCTCTGATTCCCCATCTCTGATTCCGCACATCTGATTCCCTGCCTCTGAATCCCCGTTTCTGATACCCAGCCTCTGATACCCCTCCCTGATTCGCACCTCTGATTCCCCATATCTGATTTCCCGCCTCTCTTTCCGCGCCTCTGATTCCCCGCCTCTGATTCCCCATATCTGATTCCCCTCCTCTGATTCCCAAACTCTGATTCCCCGCCTCTGATACCCCAGCTCTGATTCCCCGCCTCTGATTCCCCAACTCTGATTCACCGCCTCTGATTCCCCACCTCTGATTCCCCGTATCTGATTCCCCACCTATGTTTTTCCGCCTCTGATTCCCCGCCTCTGATTCCCCATCTCTGATTCCTGGACTCTGATTCCCCACCTCTGATTCCCCATCTCTGATTCCGCACATCCGAAACCCTGCCTCTGATTCCCCGCCTCTGATTCCCCGCCTCTGATTCCCTGCCTCTGATTCCCAACCTCTGATTCCCCACCTCTGAGTCCCCATATCTGATTCCCCGCCTCTCTTTCCCCGCCTCTGATTCCCCGCCTCTGATTCCCAGGCTCTGATTCCCCGCCTCTGATTCCCCGCGTCTGATTCCCTGCCTCTGATTCCCGGCCTCTGATTCCCCATCTCTGATTCCCCGCCTCTGAATCCCCGTGTCTGATACCCAGCCTCTGATACCCTGCCCCTGATTCCCCACCTCTGATTCCCCATATCTGATACCCCGCCTCTGTTTCTGCACCTCTGATTCCCCGCCTCTGATTCCCCGCCTCTGTTTCCCCATATTTGATTCCCCGCCTCTGATTCCCCAACTCTGATTCCCCGCCTCTGATTCCCCAGCTCTGATACCCCGTGTTTGATTCCCCGCCTCTGATACCCCATCTCTGATTCCCGGCCTCTGATTCCCGGCCTCTCATTCCCGGCCTCTGATTCCCGGCCTCTGATTCCCCGCCTCTGGTTCCCCGCCTCTGATTCGCTGCCTCTGATTCCTCATCTCTGATTCCGCACATCTGATTCCCTGCCTCTGATTCCCAGCCTCTGACTCCCCGCCTCTGATTCCCTGCCTCTGTTTCCCCGCCTCTGTTTCCCCATATTTGATTCCCCGCCTCTGATTCCCCAACTCTGATTCCCCGCCTCTGATTCCCCAGCTCTGATTCCCCGTGTTTGATTGCCCGCCTCTGATTCCCCATCTCTGATTCCCGGCCTCTGATTCCCTGCCTCTGATTCCTGGCCTCTCATTCCCGGCCTCTGATTCCCGGCCTCTGATTCCCCACCTCTGGTTCCCCGCCTCTGATTCGCTGCCTCTGATTCCCCATCTCTGATTCCGCACATCTGATTCCCTGCCTCTGATTCCCCGCCTCTGACTCCCCGCCTCTGATTCCCTGCCTCTGTTTCCAAACCTTTGATTCCCCACCTCTGATTCCCCATATCTGATTTCCCGCCTCTCTTTCCGCGCCTCTGATTCCCCGCCTCTGATTCCCCATATCTGATTCCCCGCCTCTGATTCCCCAAACTCTGATTCCCCGCCTCTGATTCCCAAACTCTGATTCCCCGCCTCTGATACCCCAGCTCTGATTCCCTGCCTCTGATTCCCCACATCTGATTCCCTGCCTCTGATTCCCTGCCTCTGATTCCCCGCCTCTGATTCCCCGCTTCTGATTCCCCAGCTCAGATTCCCCGCCTCTGAATCCCCAACTCTGATTCCCTGCCTCTGATTCCCCAGCTCTGATTCCCCTCCTCTGATTCCCCAGCTCTGATTCCCTGCCTCTGATTTCCCGCCTGTGATTCCCCATCTCTGATTCACAACCTCTGATTCCCCACCTCTGATTCACCACATCTGATTCCCCGCCTCTGATTCGCCAACTCTGATTCCCCGCCTCTGATTCCCCAGCTCTGATTCCCCGCCTCTGATTCCCGGTGTCCGATTCCCTGCCTCTGATTCACCGCCTCTGATTCCCCATCTCTGATTCCCCGCCTCTGATTCCCCGTGTCTGATTCCCTGCCTCTGATTCCCCGCCTCTCATTCCCACCTCTGATTCCCTGCCACTGATTCCCCGCCCCTGATTCCCCAACTCTGATTCCCCATATCTGATTCGCCAACTCTGATTCCCCGCCTCTGATTCCCCAGCTCTGATTCCCCGTGTTTGATACCCCGCCTCTGATTCCCCATCTCTGATTCCCCGCCTCTGATTCCCCGGCCTCTGATTCCCGGCCTCTCATTCCCAACCTCTGATTCCCCACCTCTGATTCCCCATATCTGATTCCCCACCTCTGTTTCCCTGCCTCTGATTCCCCGCCTCTGTTTCCCAATATCTGATTCCCCGCCTCTGATTCCCCAACTCTGATTCACCGCCTCTGATTCCCCACCTCTGATTCCCCGTATCTGATTCCCCACCTATGTTTTTCCGCCTCTGATTCCCCGCCTCTGATTCCCCATCTCTGATTCCTGGACTCTGATTCCCCACCTCTGATTCCCCATCTCTGATTCCGCACATCCGAAACCCTGCCTCTGATTCCCCGCCTCTGATTCCCCGCCTCTGATTCCCTGCCTCTGATTCCCAACCTCTGATTCCCCACCTCTGAGTCCCCATATCTGATTCCCCGCCTCTCTTTCCCCGCCTCTGATTCCCCGCCTCTGATTCCCAGGCTCTGATTCCCCGCCTCTGATTCCCCGCGTCTGATTCCCTGCCTCTGATTCCCGGCCTCTGATTCCCCATCTCTGATTCCCCGCCTCTGAATCCCCGTGTCTGATACCCAGCCTCTGATACCCCGCCCCTGATTCCCCACCTCTGATTCCCCATATCTGATACCCCGCCTCTGTTTCTGCGCCTCTGATTCCCCGCCTCTGATTCCCCGCCGCTGTTTCCCCATATTTGATTCCCCGCCTCTGATTCCCCAACTCTGATTCCCCGCCTCTGATTCCCCAGCTCTGATTCCCCGTGTTTGATTCCCCGCCTCTGATACCCCATCTCTGATTCCCGGCCTCTGATTCCCGGCCTCTCATTCCCGGCCTCTGATTCCCGGCCACTGATTCCCCGCCTCTGGTTCCCCGCCTCTGATTCGCTGCCTCTGATTCCTCATCTCTGATTCCGCACATCTGATTCCCTGCCTCTGATTCCCAGCCTCTGACTCCCCGCCTCTGATTCCCTGCCTCTGTTTCCCCGCCTATGTTTCCCCATATTTGATTCCCCGCCTCTGATTCCCCAACTCTGATTCCCCGCCTCTGATTCCCCAGCTCTGATTCCCCGTGTTTGATTGCCCGCCTCTGATTCCCCATCTCTGATTCCCGGCCTCTGATTCCCTGCCTCTGATTCCTGGCCTCTCATTCCCGGCCTCTGATTCCCGGCCTCTGATTCCCCACCTCTGGTTCCCCGCCTCTGATTCGCTGCCTCTGATTCCCCATCTCTGATTCCGCACATCTGATTCCCTGCCTCTGATTCCCCGCCTCTGACTCCCCGCCTCCGATTCCCTGCCTCTGTTTCCAAACCTTTGATTCCCCACCTCTGATTCCCCATATCTGATTCCCCACCTCTGTTTCCCTGCCTCTGATTCCCCACCTCTGTTTCACCATATCTGATTCCACGCCTCTGATTCCCCAACTCTGATTCCCCGCCACTGATTCCCCAGCTCTGATTCCCCACCTCTGATTCCCCGTGTTTGATTCCCTGCCTCTGATTCCCCGCCTCTGATTCCCCATCTCTGATTCACCGCCTTTCATTCGCCACCTCTGATTCCCCAATCAGATTCCCCGCCTCTGTTTCCCCGCCTCTGATTCCCCGCCTCTGTTTCCCCATATCTGATTCCCCGCCTCTGATTCCCCAACTCTGATTCCCCGCCTCTGATTCCCCAGCTCTGATACCCCACCTCTGATTCCCCGTGTTTGATTCCCTGCCTCTGATTCCCCGCCTCTGATTCCCCATCTCTGATTCACCGCCTTTCATTCGCCACCTCAGATTCCCCATATCAGATTCCCCGCCTCTGTTTCCCCGCCTCTGATTCCCCGCCTCTCTTTCCCCATATCTGATTCCCCGCCTCTGATTCCCCAACTCTGATTCCCCGCCTCTGATTACCCATATCTGATTCCCCGCCTCTGGTTCCCCGCCTCTGATTCGCTGCCTCTGATTCCCCATCTCTGATTCCGCACATCTGATTCCGTGCCTCTGAATCCCCGTTTCTGATACCCAGCCTCTGATACCCCTCCCCGATTTGCACCTCTGATTCCCCATATCTGATTTCCCGCCTCTCTTTCCGCGCCTCTGATTCCCCGCCTCTGATTCCCCATATCTGATTCCCCTCCTCTGATTCCCAAACTCTGATTCCCCGCCTCTGATACCCCAGCTCTGATTCCCCGCCTCGGATTCCCCAACTCTGATTCACCGCCTCTGATTCCCCACCTCTGATTCCCCGTATCTGATTCCCCACCTATGTTTTTCCGCCTCTGATTCCACGCCTCTGATTCCCCATCTCTGAATCCTGGACTCTGATTCCCCACCTCTGATTCCCCATCTCTGATTCCGCACATCCGAAACCCTGCCTCTGATTCCCCGCCTCTGATTCCCCGCCTCTGATTCCCCGCCTCTCTTTCCCTGCCTCTGATTCCCCGCCTCTGATTCCCAGGCTCTGATTCCCCGCCTCTGATTCCCCGCGTCTGATTCCCTGCCTCTGATACCCCGCCTCTGATTCCCCATCTCTGATTCCCCGCCTCTGAATCCCCGTGTCTGATACCCAGCCTCTGATACCCCGCCCCTGATTCCCCACCTCTGATTCCCCATATCTGATACCCCGCCTCTGTTTCTGCGCCTCTGATTCCCCGCCTCTGATTCCCCGCCTCTGTATCCCCATATTTGATTCCCCGCCTCTGATTCCCCAACTCTGATTCCCCGCCTCTGATTCCCCAGCTCTGATTCCCCGTGTTTGATTCCCCGCCTCTGATACCCCATCTCTGATTCCCGGCCTCTGATTCCAGGCCTCTCATTCCCGGCCTCTGATTCCCGGCCTCTGATTCCCCGCCTCTGGTTCCCCCCCTCTGATTCGCTGCCTCTGATTCCTCATCTCTGATTCCGCACATCTGATTCCCTGCCTCTGATTCCCAGCCTCTGACTCCCCGCCTCTGATTCCCTGCCTCTGTTTCCCCGCCTCTGTTTCCCCATATTTGATTCCCCGCCTCTGATTCCCCAACTCTGATTCCCCGCCTCTGATTCCCCAGCTCTGATTCCCCGTGTTTGATTGCCCGCCTCTGATTCCCCATCTCTGATTCCCGGCCTCTGATTCCCTGCCTCTGATTCCTGGCCTCTCATTCCCGGCCTCTGATTCCCGGCATCTGATTCCCCACCTCTGGTTCCCCGCCTCTGATTCGCTGCCTCTGATTCCCCATCTCTGATTCCGCACATCTGATTCCCTGCCTCTGATTCCCCGCCTCTGACTCCCCGCCTCTGATTCCCTGCCTCTGTTTCCAAACCTTTGATTCCCCACCTCTGATTCCCCATATCTGATTCCCCACCTCTGTTTCCCTGCCTCTGATTCCCCACCTCTGTTTCACCATATCTGATTCCACGCCTCTGATTCCCCAACTCTGATTCCCCGCCACTGATTCCCCAGCTCTGATTCCCCACCTCTGATTCCCCGTGTTTGATTCCCTGCCTCTGATTCCCCGCCTCTGATTCCCCATCTCTGATTCACCGCCTTTCATTCGCCACCTCTGATTCCCCAATCAGATTCCCCGCCTCTGTTTCCCCGCCTCTGATTCCCCGCCTCTGTTTCCCCATATCTGATTCCCCGCCTCTGATTCCCCAACTCTGATTCCCCGCCTCTGATTCCCCAGCTCTGATACCCCACCTCTGATTCCCCGTGTTTGATTCCCTGCCTCTGATTCCCCGCCTCTGATTCCCCATCTCTGATTCACCGCCTTTCATTCGCCACCTCAGATTCCCCATATCAGATTCCCCGCCTCTGTTTCCCCGCCTCTGATTCCCCGCCTCTCTTTCCCCATATCTGATTCCCCGCCTCTGATTCCCCAACTCTGATTCCCCGCCTCTGATTACCCATATCTGATTCCCCGCCTCTGGTTCCCCGCCTCTGATTCGCTGCCTCTGATTCCCCATCTCTGATTCCGCACATCTGATTCCCTGCCTCTGAATCCCCGTTTCTGATACCCAGCCTCTGATACCCCTCCCCGATTTGCACCTCTGATTCCCCATATCTGATTTCCCGCCTCTCTTTCCGCGCCTCTGATTCCCCGCCTCTGATTCCCCATATCTGATTCCCCTCCTCTGATTCCCAAACTCTGATTCCCCGCCTCTGATACCCCAGCTCTGATTCCCCGCCTCGGATTCCCCAACTCTGATTCACCGCCTCTGATTCCCCACCTCTGATTCCCCGTATCTGATTCCCCACCTATGTTTTTCCGCCTCTGATTCCCCACCTCTGATTCCCCATCTCTGAATCCTGGACTCTGATTCCCCACCTCTGATTCCCCATCTCTGATTCCGCACATCCGAAACCCTGCCTCTGATTCCCCGCCTCTGATTCCCCGCCTCTGATTCCCTGCCTCTGATTCCCAACCTCTGATTCCCCACCTCTGAGTCCCCATATCTGATTCCCCGCCTCTCTTTCCCTGCCTCTGATTCCCCGCCTCTGATTCCCAGGCTCTGATTCCCCGCCTCTGATTCCCCGCGTCTGATTCCCTGCCTCTGATTCCCCGCCTCTGATTCCCCATCTCTGATTCCCCGCCTCTGAATCCCCGTGTCTGATACCCAGCCTCTGATACCCCGCCCCTGATTCCCCACCTCTGATTCCCCATATCTGATACCCCGCCTCTGTTTCTGCGCCTCTGATTCCCCGCCTCTGATTCCCCGCCTCTGTTTCCCCATATTTGATTCCCCGCCTCTGATTCCCCAACTCTGATTCTCCGCCTCTGATTCCCCAGCTCTGATTCCCCGTGTTTGATTCCCCGCCTCTGATACCCCATCTCTGATTCCCGGCCTCTGATTCCCGGCCTCTCATTCCCGGCCTCTGATTCCCGGCCTCTGATTCCCCGCCTCTGGTTCCCCGCCTCTGATTCGCTGCCTCTGATTCCCCATCTCTGATTCCGCACATCTGATTCCCTGCCTCTGATTCCCCGCCTCTGACTCCCCGCCTCTGATTCCCTGCCTCTGTTTCCAAACCTTTGATTCCCCACCTCTGATTCCCCATATCTGATTCCCCACCTCTGTTTCCCTGCCTCTGATACCCCACCTCTGTTTCTCCATATCTGATTCCCCGCCTCTGATTCCCCAACTCTGATTCCCCGCCACTGATTCCCCAGCTCTGATTCCCCACCTCTGATTCCCCGTGTTTGATTCCCTGCCTCTGATTCCCCGCCTCTGATTCGCCATCTCTGATTCACCGCCTTTCATTCGCCACCTCTGATTCCCCAATCAGATTCCCCACCTCTGTTTCCCCGCCTCTGATTCCCCGCCTCTGTTTCCCCATATCCGATTCCCCGCCTCTGATTCCCCAACTCTGATTCCCCGCCTCTGATTACCCAGCTCTGATTCCCCGCATCTTATTCCCCGCGTCTGATTCCCTGCCTCTGATTCCCCGCCTCTGATTCCCCATCTCTGATTCCCCGCCTCTGAATCCCCGTGTCTGATACCCAGCCTCTGATACCCCGCCCCTGATTCCCCACCTCTGATTCCCCATATCTGATTCCCCGCCTCTCTTTCCGCGCCTCTGATTCCCCGCCTCAGATTCCCCATATCTGATTCCCCGCCACTGATTCCCCAACTCTGATTCCCCGCCTCTGAATCCCCAGCTCTGTTTCCCCACCTCTGATTCCCAGCCTCTGTTTCCCCAAATCTAATTCCCCGCCTCTGATTCCCAAACTCTGATTCCCCGCCTCTGATTCCCCAGCTCTGATTCCCCGCCTCTGATTCCCCAGCTCTGATTTCCTGCCTCTGATTTCCCGCCTGTGATTCCCCATCTCTGTTTCACAACCTTTGATTCCCCACCTCTGATTCACCATATCTGATTCCCCGCCTCTGTTTGCCCGCCTCTAATTCCACGCCTCTGATTCCCCATATCTGATTACCCGCCTCTGAATCCCCAACTCTGATTCCCTGCCTCTGATTCCCCAGCTCTGATTCCCCGCCTCTGATTCCCCGCCTCTGATTCACAGCCTCTGATTCCCCGTGTCTGATTTCCAGCCTCTAATTCCCCGCCTCTGAATCCCCATCTCTGATTCACCGCCTCTGATTCCCCACCTCTGATTCCCCGTATCTGATTCCCCACCTATGTTTTCCCGCCTCTGATTCCCCACCTCTGATTCCCCTTCTCTGATTCCGCACATCCGAATCCCTGCCTCTGATTCCCCGCCTCTGATTCCCCGCCTCTGATTCCCTGCCTCTGATTCCCAACCTCTGATTCCCCACCTCTGAGTGCCCATATCTGATTCCCCGCCTCTGTTTCCCCGCCTCTGATACCCCGCCTCTGATTCCCAGGCTCTGATTCCCTGCCTCTGATTCCCCGCGTCTGATTCCCTGCCTCTGATTCCCCGCCTGATTCCCCGTGTCTGATACCCAGCCTCTGATACCCCGCCCCTGATTCCCCACCTCTGATTCCCCATCTCTGATTCCGCACATCTGATTCCCTGCCTCTGATTCCCCGCCTCTGACTCCCCGCCTCTGATTCCCTGCCTCTGTTTCCAAACCTTTGATTCCCCACCTCTGATTCCCCATATCTGATTCCCCACCTCTGTTTCCCTGCCTCTGATTCCCCACCTCTGTTTCACCATATCTGATTCCACGCCTCTGATTCCCCAACTCTGATTCCCCGCCACTGATTCCCCAGCTCTGATTCCCCACCTCTGATTCCCCGTGTTTGATTCCCTGCCTCTGATTCCCCGCCTCTGATTCCCCATCTCTGATTCACCGCCTTTCATTCGCCACCTCTGATTCCCCAATCAGATTCCCCGCCTCTGTTTCCCCGCCTCTGATTCCCCGCCTCTGTTTCCCCATATCTGATTCCCCGCCTCTGATTCCCCAACTCTGATTCCCCGCCTCTGATTCCCCAGCTCTGATACCCCACCTCTGATTCCCCGTGTTTGATTCCCTGCCTCTGATTCCCCGCCTCTGATTCCCCATCTCTGATTCACCGCCTTTCATTCGCCACCTCAGATTCCCCATATCAGATTCCCCGCCTCTGTTTCCCCGCCTCTGATTCCCCGCCTCTCTTTCCCCATATCTGATTCCCCGCCTCTGATTCCCCAACTCTGATTCCCCGCCTCTGATTACCCATATCTGATTCCCCGCCTCTGGTTCCTTGCCTCTGATTCGCTGCCTCTGATTCCCCATCTCTGATTCCGCACATCTGATTCCCTGCCTCTGAATCCCCGTTTCTGATACCCAGCCTCTGATACCCCTCCCCGATTTGCACCTCTGATTCCCCATATCTGATTTCCCGCCTCTGATTCCCCACCTCTGATTCCCCGTATCTGATTCCCCACCTATGTTTTTCCGCCTCTGATTCCCCGCCTCTGATTCCCCATCTCTGATTCCTGGACTCTGATTCCCCACCTCTGATTCCCCATCTCTGATTCCGCACATCCGAAACCCTGCCTCTGATTCCCCGCCTCTGATTCCCCGCCTCTGATTCCCTGCCTCTGATTCCCAACCTCTGATTCCCCACCTCTGAGTCCCCATATCTGATTCCCCGCCTCTCTTTCCCCGCCTCTGATTCCCCGCCTCTGATTCCCAGGCTCTGATTCCCCGCCTCTGATTCCCCGCGTCTGATTCCCTGCCTCTGATTCCCGGCCTCTGATTCCCCATCTCTGATTCCCCGCCTCTGAATCCCCGTGTCTGATACCCAGCCTCTGATACCCCGCCCCTGATTCCCCACCTCTGATTCCCCATATCTGATACCCCGCCTCTGTTTCTGCGCCTCTGATTCCCCGCCTCTGATTCCCCGCCGCTGTTTCCCCATATTTGATTCCCCGCCTCTGATTCCCCAACTCTGATTCCCCGCCTCTGATTCCCCAGCTCTGATTCCCCGTGTTTGATTCCCCGCCTCTGATACCCCATCTCTGATTCCCGGCCTCTGATTCCCGGCCTCTGATTCCCGGCCTCTGATTCCCGGCCACTGATTCCCCGCCTCTGGTTCCCCGCCTCTGATTCGCTGCCTCTGATTCCTCATCTCTGATTCCGCACATCTGATTCCCTGCCTCTGATTCCCAGCCTCTGACTCCCCGCCTCTGATTCCCTGCCTCTGTTTCCCCGCCTCTGTTTCCCCATATTTGATTCCCCGCCTCTGATTCCCCAACTCTGATTCCCCGCCTCTGATTCCCCAGCTCTGATTCCCCGTGTTTGATTGCCCGCCTCTGATTCCCCATCTCTGATTCCCGGCCTCTGATTCCCTGCCTCTGATTCCTGGCCTCTCATTCCCGGCCTCTGATTCCCGGCCTCTGATTCCCCACCTCTGGTTCCCCGCCTCTGATTCGCTGCCTCTGATTCCCCATCTCTGATTCCGCACATCTGATTCCCTGCCTCTGATTCCCCGCCTCTGACTCCCCGCCTCCGATTCCCTGCCTCTGTTTCCAAACCTTTGATTCCCCACCTCTGATTCCCCATATCTGATTCCCCACCTCTGTTTCCCTGCCTCTGATTCCCCACCTCTGTTTCACCATATCTGATTCCACGCCTCTGATTCCCCAACTCTGATTCCCCGCCACTGATTCCCCAGCTCTGATTCCCCACCTCTGATTCCCCGTGTTTGATTCCCTGCCTCTGATTCCCCGCCTCTGATTCCCCATCTCTGATTCACCGCCTTTCATTCGCCACCTCTGATTCCCCAATCAGATTCCCCGCCTCTGTTTCCCCGCCTCTGATTCCCCGCCTCTGTTTCCCCATATCTGATTCCCCGCCTCTGATTCCCCAACTCTGATTCCCCGCCTCTGATTCCCCAGCTCTGATACCCCACCTCTGATTCCCCGTGTTTGATTCCCTGCCTCTGATTCCCCGCCTCTGATTCCCCATCTCTGATTCACCGCCTTTCATTCGCCACCTCAGATTCCCCATATCAGATTCCCCGCCTCTGTTTCCCCGCCTCTGATTCCCCGCCTCTCTTTCCCCATATCTGATTCCCCGCCTCTGATTCCCCAACTCTGATTCCCCGCCTCTGATTACCCATATCTGATTCCCCGCCTCTGGTTCCCCGCCTCTGATTCGCTGCCTCTGATTCCCCATCTCTGATTCCGCACATCTGATTCCCTGCCTCTGAATCCCCGTTTCTGATACCCAGCCTCTGATACCCCTCCCCGATTTGCACCTCTGATTCCCCATATCTGATTTCCCGCCTCTCTTTCCGCGCCTCTGATTCCCCGCCTCTGATTCCCCATATCTGATTCCCCTCCTCTGATTCCCAAACTCTGATTCCCCGCCTCTGATACCCCAGCTCTGATTCCCCGCCTCGGATTCCCCAACTCTGATTCACCGCCTCTGATTCCCCACCTCTGATTCCCCGTATCTGATTCCCCACCTATGTTTTTCCGCCTCCGATTCCCCGCCTCTGATTCCCCATCTCTGAATCCTGGACTCTGATTCCCCACCTCTGATTCCCCATCTCTGATTCCGCACATCCGAAACCCTGCCTCTGATTCCCCGCCTCTGATTCCCCGCCTCTGATTCCCTGCCTCTGATTCCCAACCTCTGATTCCCCACCTCTGAGTCCCCATATCTGATTCCCCGCCTCTCTTTCCCTGCCTCTGATTCCCCGCCTCTGATTCCCAGGCTCTGATTCCCCGCCTCTGATTCCCCGCATCTGATTCCCTGCCTCTGATTCCCCGCCTCTGATTCCCCATCTCTGATTCCCCGCCTCTGAATCCCCGTGTCTGATACCCAGCCTCTGATACCCCGCCCCTGATTCCCCACCTCTGATTCCCCATATCTGATACCCCGCCTCTGTTTCTGCGCCTCTGATTCCCTGCCTCTGATTCCCCGCCTCTGTTTCCCCATATTTGATTCCCCGCCTCTGATTCCCCAACTCTGATTCCCCGCCTCTGATTCCCCAGCTCTGATTCCCCGTGTTTGATTCCCCGCCTCTGATACCCCATCTCTGATTCCCGGCCTCTGATTCCCGGCCTCTCATTCCCGGCCTCTGATTCCCGGCCTCTGATTCCCCGCCTCTGGTTCCCCGCCTCTGATTCGCTGCCTCTGATTCCTCATCTCTGATTCCGCACATCTGATTCCCTGCCTCTGATTCCCAGCCTCTGACTCCCCGCCTCTGATTCCCTGCCTCTGTTTCCCCGCCTCTGTTTCCCCATATTTGATTCCCCGCCTCTGATTCCCCAACTCTGATTCCCCGCCTCTGATTCCCCAGCTCTGATTCCCCGTGTTTGATTGCCCGCCTCTGATTCCCCATCTCTGATTCCCGTCCTCTGATTCCCTGCCTCTGATTCCTGGCCTCTCATTCCCGGCCTCTGATTCCCGGCCTCTGATTCCCCACCTCTGGTTCCCCGCCTCTGATTCGCTGCCTCTGATTCCCCATCTCTGATTCCGCACATCTGATTCCCTGCCTCTGATTCCCCGCCTCTGACTCCCCGCCTCTGATTCCCTGCCTCTGTTTCCAAACCTTTGATTCCCCACCTCTGATTCCCCATATCTGATTCCCCACCTCTGTTTCCCTGCCTCTGATTCCCCACCTCTGTTTCACCATATCTGATTCCACGCCTCTGATTCCCCAACTCTGATTCCCCGCCACTGATTCCCCAGCTCTGATTCCCCACCTCTGATTCCCCGTGTTTGATTCCCTGCCTCTGATTCCCCGCCTCTGATTCCCCATCTCTGATTCACCGCCTTTCATTCGCCACCTCTGATTCCCCAATCAGATTCCCCGCCTCTGTTTCCCCGCCTCTGATTCCCCGCCTCTGTTTCCCCATATCTGATTCCCCGCCTCTGATTCCCCAACTCTGATTCCCCGCCTCTGATTCCCCAGCTCTGATACCCCACCTCTGATTCCCCGTGTTTGATTCCCTGCCTCTGATTCCCCGCCTCTGATTCCCCATCTCTGATTCACCGCCTTTCATTCGCCACCTCAGATTCCCCATATCAGATTCCCCGCCTCTGTTTCCCCGCCTCTGATTCCCCGCCTCTCTTTCCCCATATCTGATTCCCCGCCTCTGATTCCCCAACTCTGATTCCCCGCCTCTGATTACCCATATCTGATTCCCCGCCTCTGGTTCCCCGCCTCTGATTCGCTGCCTCTGATTCCCCATCTCTGATTCCGCACATCTGATTCCCTGCCTCTGAATCCCCGTTTCTGATACCCAGCCTCTGATACCCCTCCCCGATTTGCACCTCTGATTCCCCATATCTGATTTCCCGCCTCTCTTTCCGCGCCTCTGATTCCCCGCCTCTGATTCCCCATATCTGATTCCCCTCCTCTGATTCCCAAACTCTGATTCCCCGCCTCTGATACCCCAGCTCTGATTCCCCGCCTCGGATTCCCCAACTCTGATTCACCGCCTCTGATTCCCCACCTCTGATTCCCCGTATCTGATTCCCCACCTATGTTTTTCCGCCTCTGATTCCCCGCCTCTGATTCCCCATCTCTGAATCCTGGACTCTGATTCCCCACCTCTGATTCCCCATCTCTGATTCCGCACATCCGAAACCCTGCCTCTGATTCCCCGCCTCTGATTCCCCGCCTCTGATTCCCTGCCTCTGATTCCCAACCTCTGATTCCCCACCTCTGAGTCCCCATATCTGATTCCCCGCCTCTCTTTCCCTGCCTCTGATTCCCCGCCTCTGATTCCCAGGCTCTGATTCCCCGCCTCTGATTCCCCGCGTCTGATTCCCTGCCTCTGATTCCCCGCCTCTGATTCCCCATCTCTGATTCCCCGCCTCTGAATCCCCGTGTCTGATACCCAGCCTCTGATACCCCGCCCCTGATTCCCCACCTCTGATTCCCCATATCTGATACCCCGCCTCTGTTTCTGCGCCTCTGATTCCCCGCCTCTGATTCCCCGCCTCTGTTTCCCCATATTTGATTCCCCGCCTCTGATTCCCCAACTCTGATTCTCCGCCTCTGATTCCCCAGCTCTGATTCCCCGTGTTTGATTCCCCGCCTCTGATACCCCATCTCTGATTCCCGGCCTCTGATTCCCGGCCTCTCATTCCCGGCCTCTGATTCCCGGCCTCTGATTCCCCGCCTCTGGTTCCCCGCCTCTGATTCGCTGCCTCTGATTCCCCATCTCTGATTCCGCACATCTGATTCCCTGCCTCTGATTCCCCGCCTCTGACTCCCCGCCTCTGATTCGCCATCTCTGATTCACCGCCTTTCATTCGCCACCTCTGATTCCCCAATCAGATTCCCCACCTCTGTTTCCCCGCCTCTGATTCCCCGCCTCTGTTTCCCCATATCTGATTCCCCGCCTCTGATTCCCCAACTCTGATTCCCCGCCTCTGATTACCCAGCTCTGATTCCCCGCATCTTATTCCCCGCGTCTGATTCCCTGCCTCTGATTCCCCGCCTCTGATTCCCCATCTCTGATTCCCCGCCTCTGAATCCCCGTGTCTGATACCCAGCCTCTGATACCCCGCCCCTGATTCCCCACCTCTGATTCCCCATATCTGATTCCCCGCCTCTCTTTCCGCGCCTCTGATTCCCCGCCTCAGATTCCCCATATCTGATTCCCCGCCACTGATTCCCCAACTCTGATTCCCCGCCTCTGATTCCCCAGCTCTGTTTCCCCACCTCTGATTCCCAGCCTCTGTTTCCCCAAATCTAATTCCCCGCCTCTGATTCCCAAACTCTGATTCCCCGCCTCTGATTCCCCAGCTCTGATTCCCCGCCTCTGATTCCCCAGCTCTGATTTCCTGCCTCTGATTTCCCGCCTGTGATTCCCCATCTCTGTTTCACAACCTTTGATTCCCCACCTCTGATTCACCATATCTGATTCCCCGCCTCTGTTTGCCCGCCTCTAATTCCACGCCTCTGATTCCCCATATCTGATTACCCGCCTCTGAATCCCCAACTCTGATTCCCTGCCTCTGATTCCCCAGCTCTGATTCCCCGCCTCTGATTCCCCGCCTCTGATTCACAGCCTCTGATTCCCCGTGTCTGATTTCCAGCCTCTAATTCCCCGCCTCTGAATCCCCATCTCTGATTCACCGCCTCTGATTCCCCACCTCTGATTCCCCGTATCTGATTCCCCACCTATGTTTTCCCGCCTCTGATTCCCCACCTCTGATTCCCCTTCTCTGATTCCGCACATCCGAATCCCTGCCTCTGATTCCCCGCCTCTGATTCCCCGCCTCTGATTCCCTGCCTCTGATTCCCAACCTCTGATTCCCCACCTCTGAGTGCCCATATCTGATTCCCCGCCTCTGTTTCCCCGCCTCTGATACCCCGCCTCTGATTCCCAGGCTCTGATTCCCTGCCTCTGATTCCCCGCGTCTGATTCCCTGCCTCTGATTCCCCGCCTCTGATTCCCCGTGTCTGATACCCAGCCTCTGATACCCCGCCCCTGATTCCCCACCTCTGATTCCCCATCTCTGATTCCGCACATCTGATTCCCTGCCTCTGATTCCCCGCCTCTGACTCCCCGCCTCTGATTCCCTGCCTCTGTTTCCAAACCTTTGATTCCCCACCTCTGATTCCCCATATCTGATTCCCCACCTCTGTTTCCCTGCCTCTGATTCCCCACCTCTGTTTCACCATATCTGATTCCACGCCTCTGATTCCCCAACTCTGATTCCCCGCCACTGATTCCCCAGCTCTGATTCCCCACCTCTGATTCCCCGTGTTTGATTCCCTGCCTCTGATTCCCCGCCTCTGATTCCCCATCTCTGATTCACCGCCTTTCATTCGCCACCTCTGATTCCCCAATCAGATTCCCCGCCTCTGTTTCCCCGCCTCTGATTCCCCGCCTCTGTTTCCCCATATCTGATTCCCCGCCTCTGATTCCCCAACTCTGATTCCCCGCCTCTGATTCCCCAGCTCTGATACCCCACCTCTGATTCCCCGTGTTTGATTCCCTGCCTCTGATTCCCCGCCTCTGATTCCCCATCTCTGATTCACCGCCTTTCATTCGCCACCTCAGATTCCCCATATCAGATTCCCCGCCTCTGTTTCCCCGCCTCTGATTCCCCGCCTCTCTTTCCCCATATCTGATTCCCCGCCTCTGATTCCCCAACTCTGATTCCCCGCCTCTGATTACCCATATCTGATTCCCCGCCTCTGGTTCCTTGCCTCTGATTCGCTGCCTCTGATTCCCCATCTCTGATTCCGCACATCTGATTCCCTGCCTCTGAATCCCCGTTTCTGATACCCAGCCTCTGATACCCCTCCCCGATTTGCACCTCTGATTCCCCATATCTGATTTCCCGCCTCTCTTTCCGCGCCTCTGATTCCCCGCCTCTGATTCCCCATATCTGATTCCCCTCCTCTGATTCCCAAACTCTGATTCCCCGCCTCTGATACCCCAGCTCTGATTCCCCGCCTCTGATTCCCCAACTCTGATTCACCGCCTCTGATTCCCCACCTCTGATTCCCCGTATCTGATTCCCCACCTATGTTTTTCCGCCTCTGATTCCCCGCCTCTGATTCCCCATCTCTGATTCCTGGACTCTGATTCCCCACCTCTGATTCCCCATCTCTGATTCCGCACATCCGAAACCCTGCCTCTGATTCCCCGCCTCTGATTCCCCACCTCTGATTCCCTGCCTCTGATTCCCAACCTCTGATTCCCCACCTCTGAGTCCCCATATCTGATTCCCCGCCTCTCTTTCCCTGCCTCTGATTCCCCGCCTCTGATTCCCAGGCTCTGATTCCCCGCCTCTGATTCCCCGCGTCTGATTCCCTGCCTCTGATTCCCCGCCTCTGATTCCCCATCTCTGATTCCCCGCCTCTGAATCCCCGTGTCTGATACCCAGCCTCTGATACCCCGCCCCTGATTCCCCACCTCTGATTCCCCATATCTGATACCCCGCCTCTGTTTCTGCGCCTCTGATTCCCCGCCTCTGATTCCCCGCCTCTGTTTCCCCATATTTGATTCCCCGCCTCTGATTCCCCAACTCTGATTCCCCGCCTCTGATTCCCCAGCTCTGATTCCCCGTGTTTCATTCCCCGCCTCTGATACCCCATCTCTGATTCCCGGCCTCTGATTCCCGGCCTCTCATTCCCGTCCTCTGATTCCCGGCCTCTGATTCCCCGCCTCTGGTTCCCCGCCTCTGATTCGCTGCCTCTGATTCCTCATCTCTGATTCCGCACATCTGATTCCCTGCCTCTGATTCCCAGCCACTGACTCCCCGCCTCTGATTCCCTGGCTCTGTTTCCCCGCCTCTGTTTCCCCATATCTGATTCCCCGCTTCTGATTCCCCAACTCTGATTCCCCGCCTCTGATTCCCCAGCTCTGATTCCCCGTGTTTGATTCCCCGCCTCTGATTCCCCATCTCTGATTCCCGGCCTCTGATTCCCTGCCTCTGATTCCCGGCCTCTCATTCCCGACCACTGATTCCCGGCCTCTGATTCCCCGCCTCTGGTTCCCCGCCTCTGATTCGCTGCCTCTGATTTCCCATCTCTGATTCCGCACATCTGATTCCCTGCCTCTGATTCCCCGCCTCTGACTCCCCGCCTCTGATTCCCTGCCTCTGTTTCCAAACCTTTGATTCCCCACCTCTGATTCCCCATATCTGATTCCCCACCTCTGTTTCCCTGCCTCTGATACCCCACCTCTGTTTCACCATATCTGATTCCCCGCCTCTGATTCCCCAACTCTGATTCCCCGCCACTGATTCCCCAGCTCTGATTCCCCACCTCTGATTCCCCGTGTTTGATTCCCTGCCTCTGATTCCCCGCCTCTGATTCGCCATCTCTGATTCACCGCCTTTCATTCGCCACCTCTGATTCCCCAATCAGATTCCCCGCCTCTGTTTCCCCGCCTCTGATTCCCCGCCTCTGTTTCCCCATATCTGATTCCCCGCCTCTGATTCCCCAACTCTGATTCCCCGCCTCTGATTACCCAGCTCTGATTCCCCGCATCTTATTCCCCGCGTCTGATTCCCTGCCTCTGATTCCCCGCATCTGATTCCCCATCTCTGATTCCCCGCCTCTGAATCCCCGTGTCTGATACCCAGCCTCTGATACCCCGCCCCTGATTCCCCACCTCTGATTCCCCATATCTGATTCCCCGCCTCTCTTTCCGCGCCTCTGATTCCCCGCCTCAGATTCCCCATATCTGATTCCCCGCCACTGATTCCCCAACTCTGATTCCCCGCCTCTGATTCCCCAGCTCTGTTTCCCCACCTCTGATTCCCAGCCTCTGTTTCCCCAAATCTAATTCCCCGCCTCTGATTCCCAAACTCTGATTCCCCGCCTCTGATTCCCCAGCTCTGATTCCCCGCCTCTGATTCCCCAGCTATGATTTCCTGCCTCTGATTTCCCGCCTGTGATTCCCCATCTCTGTTTCACAACCTTTGATTCCCCACCTCTGATTCACCATATCTGATTCCCCGCCTCTGTTTGCCCGCCTCTAATTCCCCGCCTCTGATTCCCCATATCTGATTACCCGCCTCTGAATCCCCAACTCTGATTCCCTGCCTCTGATTCCCCAGCTCTGATTCCCCGCCTCTGATTCCCCGCCTCTTATTCACAGCCTCTGATTCCCCGTGTCTGATTTCCAGCCTCTAATTCCCCGCCTCTGAATCCCCATCTCTGATTCACCGCCTCTGATTCCCCACCTCTGATTCCCCGTATCTGATTCCCCACCTATGTTTTCCCGCCTCTGATTCCCCACCTCTGATTCCCCTTCTCTGATTCCGCACATCCGAATCCCTGCCTCTGATTCCCCGACTCTGATTCCCCGCCTCTGATTCCCTGCCTCTGATTCCCAACCTCTGATTCCCCACCTCTGAGTGCCCATATCTGATTCCCCGCCTCTGTTTCCCCGCCTCTGATACCCCGCCTCTGATTCCCAGGCTCTGATTCCCTGCCTCTGATTCCCCGCGTCTGATTCCCTGCCTCTGATTCCCCGCCTCTGATTCCCCGTGTCTGATACCCAGCCTCTGATACCCCGCCCCTGATTCCCCACCTCTGATTCCCCATATCTGATACCCCGCCTCTGTTTCTGCGCCTCTGATTCCCCAACTCTGATTCCCCGCCTCTGATTCCCCAGCTCTGATTCCCCGTGTTTGATTCCCCGCCTCTGATTCCCCATCTCTGATTCCCGGCCTCTGATTCCCGGCCGCTGATTCCCGGCCTCTGATTCCCCGCCTCCGGTTCCCCGCCTCTGATTCGCTGCCTCTGATTCCCCATCTCTGATTCCGCACATCCGATTCCCTGCCTCTGATTCCCCGCCTCTGACTCCCCACCTCTGATTCCCTTGCCTATGTTTCCCAACCTCTGATTCCCCACCTCTGATTCCCCATATCTGATTCCCCACCTCTGTTTCCCTGCCTCTGATTCCCCACCTCTGTTTCCCCATATCTGATTCCCCGCATCTGATTCCCCAACTCTGATTCCCCGCCTCTGATTCCCCAGCTCTGATTCCCCACTTCTGATTCCCCGTGTTTGATTCCCTGCCTCTGATTCCCCGCCTCTGATTCCCCATCTCTGATTCACCACCTTTCATTCGCCACCTCTGATTCCCCATATCAGATTCCCCACCTCTGTTTCCCCGCCTCTGATTCCCCGCCTCTGTTTCCCCATATCTGATTCCCCACCTCTGATTCCCCATATCTGATTCCCCGCTTCTCTTTCCGCGCCTCTGATTCCCCGCCTCTGCTTCCCCATATCTGATTCCCCGCCTCTGATTCCACAACTCTGATTCCCCGCCTCTGATTCCCCAGCTCTGTTTCCCCACCTCTGATTCCCCGCCTCTGTTTCCCCATATCTAATTCCCCGCCTCTGATTCCCAAACTCAGATTCCCCGACTCTGATTCCCCAGCTCTGATTCACCGCCTCTGATTCCCCACATCTGATTCCCTGCCTCTGATTCCCTGCCTCCGATTCCCTGCCTCTGATTCCCAACCTCTGATTCCCCACCTCTGAATCCCCATATCTGATTCCCTGCCTCTGATTCCCCGCCTCTGATTCCCTGCCTCTGATTCCCGGCCTCTGTTACCCCAGCTCTGATTCCCCGCCTCTGAATCCCCAACTCTGATTCCCTGCCTCTGATTCCCCAGCTCTGATTCCCAGCCTCTGATTCCCCAGCTCTGATTCCCTGCCTCTGATTTCCCGCCTGTGATTCCCCATCTCTGATTCACAACCTCTGATTCCCCACCTCTGATTCCCCATATCTGATTCCCCGCCTCTGTTTGCCCGCCTCTAATTCCCCGCCTCTGTTTCCCCATATCTGATTCCCCGCCTCTGAATCCCGGCCTCTGGTTCCCCGCCTCTGATTCGCTGCCTCTGATTCCCCATCTCTGATTCCGCACATCTGATTCCCTGCCTCTGATTCCCCGCCTCTGATTCCCTGCCTCTGATTCCCCGCCTCTGATTCCCCAGCTCTGATTCCCCGCCTCTGAATCCCCAACTCTGATTCACCGCCTTTCATTCGCCACCTCAGATTCCCCATATCAGATTCCCCGCCTCTGTTTCCCCGCCTCTGATTCCCCGCCTCTCTTTCCCCATATCTGATTCCCCGCCTCTGATTCCCCAACTCTGATTCCACGCCTCTGATTACCCATATCTGATTCCCCGCCTCTGGTTCCCCGCCTCTGATTCGCTGCCTCTGATTCCCCATCTCTGATTCCGCACATCTGATTCCCTGCCTCTGAATCCCCGTTTCTGATACCCAGCCTCTGATACCCCTCCCCGATTCGCACCTCTGATTCCCCATATCTGATTTCCCGCCTCTCTTTCCGCGCCTCTGATTCCCCGCCTCTGATTCCCCATATCTGATTCCCCTCCTCTGATTCCCAAACTCTGATTCCCCGCCTCTGATACCCCAGCTCTGATTCCCCGCCTCTGATTCCCCAACTCTGATTCACCGCCTCTGATTCCCCACCTCTGATTCCCCGTATCTGATTCCCCACCTATGTTTTTCCGCCTCTGATTCCCCGCCTCTGATTCCCCATCTCTGATTCCTGGACTCTGATTCCCCACCTCTGATTCCCCATCTCTGATTCCGCACATCCGAAACCCTGCCTCTGATTCCCCGCCTCTGATTCCCCGCCTCTGATTCCCTGCCTCTGATTCCCAACCTCTGATTCCCCACCTCTGAGTCCCCATATCTGATTCCCCGCCTCTCTTTCCCCGCCTCTGATTCCCCGCCTCTGATTCCCAGGCTCTGATTCCCCGCCTCTGATTCCCCGCGTCTGATTCCCTGCCTCTGATTCCCAGCCTCTGATTCCCCATCTCTGATTCCCCGCCTCTGAATCCCCGTGTCTGATACCCAGCCTCTGATACCCCGCCCCTGATTCCCCACCTCTGATTCCCCATATCTGATACCCCGCCTCTGTTTCTGCGCCTCTGATTCCCCGCCTCTGATTCCCCGCCTCTGTTTCCCCATATTTGATTCCCCGCCTCTGATTCCCCAACTCTGATTTCCCGCCTCTGATTCCCCAGCTCTGATTCCCCGTGTTTGATTCCCCGCCTCTGATACCCCATCTCTGATTCCCGGCCTCTGATTCCCGGCCTCTCATTCCCGGCCTCTGATTCCCGGCCTCTGATTCCCCGCCTCTGGATCCCCGCCTCTGATTCGCTGCCTCTGATTCCTCATCTCTGATTCCGCACATCTGATTCCCTGCCTCTGATTCCCAGCCTCTGACTCCCCGCCTCTGATTCCCTGCCTCTGTTTCCCCGCCTCTGTTTCCCCATATTTGATTCCCCGCCTCTGATTCCCCAACTCTGATTCCCCGCCTCTGATTCCCCAGCTCTGATTCCCCGTGTTTGATTGCCCGCCTCTGATTCCCCATCTCTGATTCCCGGCCTCTGATTCCCTGCCTCTGATTCCTGGCCTCTCATTCCCGGCCTCTGATTCCCGGCCTCTGATTCCCCACCTCTGGTTCCCCGCCTCTGATTCGCTGCCTCTGATTCCCCATCTCTGATTCCGCACATCTGATTCCCTGCCTCTGATTCCCCACCTCTGACTCCCCGCCTCTGATTCCCTGCCTCTGTTTCCAAACCTTTGATTCCCCACCTCTGATTCCCCATATCTGATTTCCCGCCTCTCTTTCCGCGCCTCTGATTCCCCGCCTCTGATTCCCCATATCTGATTCCCCGCCTCTGATTCCCAAACTCTGATTCCCCGCCTCTGATACCCCAGCTCTGATTCCCTGCCTCTGATTCCCCACATCTGATTCCCTGCCTCTGATTCCCCGCCTCTGATTCCCTGCCTCTGATTCCCCGCCTCTGATTCCCCGCTTCTGATTCCCCAGCTCAGATTCCCCGCCTCTGAATCCCCAACTCTGATTCCCTGCCTCTGATTCCCCAGCTCTGATTCCCCTCCTCTGATTCCCCAGCTCTGATTCCCTGCCTCTGATTTCCCGCCTGTGATTCCCCATCTCTGATTCACAACCTCTGATTCCCCACCTCTGATTCACCACATCTGATTCCCCGCCTCTGATTCGCCAACTCTGATTCCCCGCCTCTGATTCCCCAGCTCTGATTCCCCGCCTCTGATTCCCGGTGTCCGATTCCCTGCCTCTGATTCACCGCCTCTGATTCCCCATCTCTGATTCCCCGCCTCTGATTCCCCGTGTCTGATTCCCTGCCTCTGATTCCCCATCTCTGATTCCCCGCCTCTGATTCCCCGTGTCTGATTCCCTGCCTCTGATTCCCCGCCTCTGATTCCCACCTCTGATTCCCTGCCACTGATTCCCCGCCCCTGATTCCCCAACTCTGATTCCCCATATCTGATTCGCCAACTCTGATTCCCCGCCTCTGATTCCCCAGCTCTGATTCCCCGTGTTTGATACCCCGCCTCTGATTCCCCATCTCTGATTCCCCGCCTCTGATTCCCCGGCCTCTGATTCCCGGCCTCTCATTCCCAACCTCTGATTCCCCACCTCTGATTCCCCATATCTGATTCCCCACCTCTGTTTACCTGCCTCTGATTCCCCACCTCTGTTTCCCAATATCTGATTCCCCGCCTCTGATTCCCCAACTCTGATTCACCGCCTCTGATTCCCCACCTCTGATTCCCCGTATCTGATTCCCCACCTATGTTTTTCCGCCTCTGATTCCCCGCCTCTGATTCCCCATCTCTGATTCCTGGACTCTGATTCCCCACCTCTGATTCCCCATCTCTGATTCCGCACATCCGAAACCCTGCCTCTGATTCCCCGCCTCTGATTCCCCGCCTCTGATTCCCTGCCTCTGATTCCCAACCTCTGATTCCCCACCTCTGAGTCCCCATATCTGATTCCCCGCCTCTCTTTCCCCGCCTCTGATTCCCCGCCTCTGATTCCCAGGCTCTGATTCCCCGCCTCTGATTCCCCGCGTCTGATTCCCTGCCTCTGATTGCCGGCCTCTGATTCCCCATCTCTGATTCCCCGCCTCTGAATCCCCGTGTCTGATACCCAGCCTCTGATACCCCGCCCCTGATTCCCCACCTCTGATTCCCCATATCTGATACCCCGCCTCTGTTTCTGCGCCTCTGATTCCCCGCCTCTGATTCCCCGCCTCTGTTTCCCCATATTTGATTCCCCGCCTCTGATTCCCCAACTCTGATTCCTCGCCTCTGATTCCCCAGCTCTGATTCCCCGTGTTTGATTCCCCGCCTCTGATACCCCATCTCTGATTCCCGGCCTCTGATTCCCGGCCTCTCATTCCCGGCCTCTGATTCCGGCCACTGATTCCCCGCCTCTGGTTCCCCGCCTCTGATTCGCTGCCTCTGATTCCTCATCTCTGATTCCGCACATCTGATTCCCTGCCTCTGATTCCCAGCCTCTGACTCCCCGCCTCTGATTCCCTGCCTCTGTTTCCCCGCCTCTGTTTCCCCATATTTGATTCCCCGCCTCTGATTCCCCAACTCTGATTCCCCGCCTCTGATTCCCCAGCTCTGATTCCCCGTGTTTGATTCCCCGCCTCTGATTCCCCATCTCTGATTCCCGGCCTCTGATTCCCTGCCTCTGATTCCCGGCCTCTCATTCCCGACTACTGATTCCCGGCCTCTGATTCCCCGCCTCTGGTTCCCCGCCTCTGATTCACTGCCTCTGATTCCCCATCTCTGATTCCGCACATCTGATTCCCTGCCTCTGATTCCCCGCCTCTGACTCCCCGCCTCTGATTCCCTGCCTCTGTTTCCAAACCTTTGATTCCCCACCTCTGATTCCCCATATCTGATTCCCCACCTCTGTTTCCCTGCCTCTGATACCCCACCTCTGTTTCACCATATCTGATTCCCCGCCTCTGATTCCCCAACTCTGATTCCCCGCCACTGATTCCCCAGCTCTGATTCCCCACCTCTGATTCCCCGTGTTTGATTCCCTGCCTCTGATTCCCCGCCTCTGATTCGCCATCTCTGATTCACCGCCTTTCATTCGCCACCTCTGATTCCCCAATCAGATTCCCCGCCTCTGTATCCCCGCCTCTGATTCCCCGCCTCTGTTTCCCCATATCTGATTCCCCGCCTCTGATTCCCCAACTCTGATTCCCCGCCTCTGATTACCCAGCTCTGATTCCCCGCATCTTATTCCCCGCGTCTGATTCCCTGCCTCTGATTCCCCGCCTCTGATTCCCCATCTCTGATTCCCCGCCTCTGAATCCCCGTGTCTGATACCCAGCCTCTGATACCCCGCCCCTGATTCCCCACCTCTGATTCCCCATATCTGATTCCCCGCCTCTCTTTCCGCGCCTCTGATTCCCCGCCTCAGATTCCCCATATCTGATTCCCCGCCACTGATTCCCCAACTCTGATTCCCCGCCTCTGATTCCCCAGCTCTGTTTCCCCACCTCTGATTCCCAGCCTCTGTTTCCCCAAATCTAATTCCCCGCCTCTGATTCCCAAACTCTGATTCCCCGCCTCTGATTCCCCAGCTCTGATTCCCCGCCTCTGATTCCACATATCTGATTCCCCGCCTCTCTTTCCGCGCCTCTGATTCCCCACCTCTGCTTCCCCATATCTGATTCCCCGCCTCTGATTCCCCAACTCTGATTCCCCGCCTCTGATTCCCCAGCTCTGTTTCCCCACCTCTGATTCCCCGCCTCTGTTTCCCCATATCTAATTCCCCGCCTCTGATTCCCAAACTCTGATTCCCCGACTCTGATTCCCCAGCTCTGATTCACCGCCTCTGATTCCCCACATCTGATTCCCTGCCTCTGATTCCCTGCCTCCGATTCCCTGCCTCTGATTCCCAACCTCTGATTCCCCACCTCTGAATCCCCATATCTGATTCCCTGCCTCTGATTCCCCGCCTCTGATTCCCTGCCTCTGATTCCCCGCCTCTGATTCCCAGGCTCTGATTCCCCGCCTCTGAATCCCCAACTCTGATTCACCGCCTTTCATTCGCCACCTCAGATTCCCCATATCAGATTCCCCGCCTCTGTTTCCCCGCCTCTGATTCCCCGCCTCTCTTTCCCCATATCTGATTCCCCGCCTCTGATTCCCCAACTCTGATTCCACGCCTCTGATTACCCATATCTGATTCCCCGCCTCTGGTTCCCCGCCTCTGATTCGCTGCCTCTGATTCCCCATCTCTGATTCCGCACATCTGATTCCCTGCCTCTGAATCCCCGTTTCTGATACCCAGCCTCTGATACCCCTCCCCGATTCGCACCTCTGATTCCCCATATCTGATTTCCCGCCTCTCTTTCCGCGCCTCTGATTCCCCGCCTCTGATTCCCCATATCTGATTCCCCTCCTCTGATTCCCAAACTCTCATTCCCAGCCTCTGATACCCCAGCTCTGATTCCCCGCCTCTGATTCCCCAACTCTGATTCACCGCCTCTGATTCCCCACCTCTGATTCCCCGTATCTGATTCCCCACCTATGTTTTTCCGCCTCTGATTCCCCGCCTCTGATTCCCCATCTCTGATTCCTGGACTCTGATTCCCCACCTCTGATTCCCCATCTCTGATTCCGCACATCCGAAACCCTGCCTCTGATTCCCCGCCTCTGATTCCCCGCCTCTGATTCCCTGCCTCTGATTCCCAACCTCTGATTCCCCACCTCTGAGTCCCCATATCTGATTCCCCGCCTCTCTTTCCCCGCCTCTGATTCCCCGCCTCTGATTCCCAGGCTCTGATTCCCCGCCTCTGATTCCCCGCGTCTGATTCCCTGCCTCTGATTCCCGGCCTCTGATTCCCCATCTCTGATTCCCCGCCTCTGAATCCCCGTGTCTGATACCCAGCCTCTGATACCCCGCCCCTGATTCCCCACCTCTGATTCCCCATATCTGATACCCCGCCTCTGTTTCTGCGCCTCTGATTCCCCGCCTCTGTTTCCCCATATTTGATTCCCCGCCTCTGATTCCCCAACTCTGATTCCCCGCCTCTGATTCCCCAGCTCTGATTCCCCGTGTTTGATTCCCCGCCTCTGATACCCCATCTCTGATTCCCGGCCTCTGATTCCCGGCCTCTCATTCCCGGCCTCTGATTCCCGGCCTCTGATTCCCCGCCTCTGGTTCCACGCCTCTGATTCGCTGCCTCTGATTCCTCATCTCTGATTCCGCACATCTGATTCCCTGCCTCTAATTCCCAGCCTCTGACTCCCCGCCTCTGATTCCCTGCCTCTGTTTCCCCACCTCTGTTTCCCCATATTTGATTCCCCGCCTCTGATTCCCCAACTCTGATTCCCCGCCTCTGATTCCCCAGCTCTGATTCCCCGTGTTTGATTGCCCGCCTCTGATTCCCCATCTCTGATTCCCGGCCTCTGATTCCCTGCCTCTGAATCCTGGCCTCTCATTCCCGGCCTCTGATTCCCGGCCTCTGATTCCCCACCTCTGGTTCCCCGCCTCTGATTCGCTGCCTCTGATTCCCCATCTCTGATTCCGCACATCTGATTCCCTGCCTCTGATTCCCCGCCTCTGACTCCCCGCCTCTGATTCCCTGCCTCTGTTTCCAAACCTTTGATTCCCCACCTCTGATTCCCCATATCTGATTTCCCGCCTCTCTTTCCGCGCCTCTGATTCCCCGCCTCTGATTCCCCATATCTGATTCCCCGCCTCTGATTCCCAAACTCTGATTCCCCGCCTCTGATACCCCAGCTCTGATTCCCTGCCTCTGATTCCCCACATCTGATTCCCTGCCTCTGATTCCCCGCCTCTGATTCCCCGCTTCTGATTCCCCAGCTCAGATTCCCCGCCTCTGAATCCCCAACTCTGATTCCCTGCCTCTGATTCCCCAGCTCTGATTCCCCTCCTCTGATTCCCCAGCTCTGATTCCCTGCCTCTGATTTCCCGCCTGTGATTCCCCATCTCTGATTCACAACCTCTGATTCCCCACCTCTGATTCACCACATCTGATTCCCCGCCTCTGATTCGCCAACTCTGATTCCCCGCCTCTGATTCCCCAGCTCTGATTCCCCGCCTCTGATTCCCGGTGTCCGATTCCCTGCCTCTGATTCACCGCCTCTGATTCCCCATCTCTGATTCCCCGCCTCTGATTCCCCGTGTCTGATTCCCTGCCTCTGATTCCCCGCCTCTGATTCCCACCTCTGATTCCCTGCCACTGATTCCCCGCCCCTGATTCCCCAACTCTGATTCCCCATATCTGATTCGCCAACTCTGATTCCCCGCCTCTGATTCCCCAGCTCTGATTCCCCGTGTTTGATACCCCGCCTCTGATTCCCCATCTCTGATTCCCCGCCTCTGATTCCCCGGCCTCTGATTCCCGGCCTCTCATTCCCAACCTCTGATTCCCCACCTCTGATTCCCCATATCTGATTCCCCACCTCTGTTTTCCTGCCTCTGATTCCCCGCCTCTGTTTCCCAATATCTGATTCCCCGCCTCTGATTCCCCAACTCTGATTCACCGCCTCTGATTCCCCACCTCTGATTCCCCGTATCTGATTCCCCACCTATGTTTTTCCGCCTCTGATTCCCCGCCTCTGATTCCCCATCTCTGATTCCTGGACTCTGATTCCCCACCTCTGATTCCCCATCTCTGATTCCGCACATCCGAAACCCTGCCTCTGATTCCCCGCCTCTGATTCCCCGCCTCTGATTCCCTGCCTCTGATTCCCAACCTCTGATTCCCCACCTCTGAGTCCCCATATCTGATTCCCCGCCTCTCTTTCCCCGCCTCTGATTCCCCGCCTCTGATTCCCAGGCTCTGATTCCCCGCCTCTGATTCCCCGCGTCTGATTCCCTGCCTCTGATTGCCGGCCTCTGATTCCCCATCTCTGATTCCCCGCCTCTGAATCCCCGTGTCTGATACCCAGCCTCTGATACCCCGCCCCTGATTCCCCACCTCTGATTCCCCATATCTGATACCCCGCCTCTGTTTCTGCGCCTCTGATTCCCCGCCTCTGATTCCCCACCTCTGTTTCCCCATATTTGATTCCCCGCCTCTGATTCCCCAACTCTGATTCCTCGCCTCTGATTCCCCAGCTCTGATTCCCCGTGTTTGATTCCCCGCCTCTGATACCCCATCTCTGATTCCCGGCCTCTGATTCCCGGCCTCTCATTCCCGGCCTCTGATTCCCGGCCACTGATTCCCCGCCTCTGGTTCCCCGCCTCTGATTCGCTGCCTCTGATTCCTCATCTCTGATTCCGCACATCTGATTCCCTGCCTCTGATTCCCAGCCTCTGACTCCCCGCCTCTGATTCCCTGCCTCTGTTTCCCCGCCTCTGTTTCCCCATATTTGATTCCCCGCCTCTGATTCCCCAACTCTGATTCCCCGCCTCTGATTCCCCAGCTCTGATTCCCCGTGTTTGATTGCCCGCCTCTGATTCCCCATCTCTGATTCCCGGCCTCTGATTCCCTGCCTCTGATTCCTGGCCTCTCATTCCCGGCCTCTGATTCCCGGCCTCTGATTCCCCACCTCTGGTTCCCCGCCTCTGATTCGCTGCCTCTGATTCCCCATCTCTGATTCCGCACATCTGATTCCCTGCCTCTGATTCCCCGCCTCTGACTCCCCGCCTCTGATTCCCTGCCTCTGTTTCCAAACCTTTGATTCCCCACCTCTGATTCCCCATATCTGATTTCCCGCCTCTCTTTCCGCGCCTCTGATTCCCCACCTCTGTTTCACCATATCTGATTCCACGCCTCTGATTCCCCAACTCTGATTCCCCGCCACTGATTCCCCAGCTCTGATTCCCCACCTCTGATTCCCCGTGTTTGATTCCCTGCCTCTGATTCCCCGCCTCTGATTCCCCATCTCTTATTCACCGCCTTTCATTCGCCACCTCTGATTCCCCAATCAGATTCCCCGCCTCTGTTTCCCCGCCTCTGATTCCCCGCCTCTGTTTCCCCATATCTGATTCCCCGCCTCTGATTCCCCAACTCTGATTCCCCGCCTCTGATTCCCCAGCTCCGATACCCCACCTCTGATTCCCCGTGTTTGATTCCCTGCCTCTGATTCCCCGCCTCTGATTCCCCATCTCTGATTCACCGCCTTTCATTCGCCACCTCAGATTCCCCATATCAGATTCCCCGCCTCTGTTTCCCCGCCTCTGATTCCCCGCCTCTCTTTCCCCATATCTGATTCACCGCCTCTGATTCCCCAACTCTGATTCTCCGCCTCTGATTACCCATATCTGATTCCCCGCCTCTGGTTCCCCGCCTCTGATTCGCTGCCTCTGATTCCCCATCTCTGATTCCGCACATCTGATTCCCTGCCTCTGAATCCCCGTTTCTGATACCCAGCCTCTGATACCCCTCCCCGATTTGCACCTCTGATTCCCCATATCTGATTTCCCGCCTCTCTTTCCGCGCCTCTGATTCCCCGCCTCTGATTCCCCATATCTGATTTCCCTCCTCTGATTCCCAAACTCTGATTCCCCGCCTCTGATACCCCAGCTCTGATTCCCCGCCTCGGATTCCCCAACTCTGATTCACCGCCTCTGATTCCCCACCTCTGATTCCCCGTATCTGATTCCCCACCTATGTTTTTCCGCCTCTGATTCCCCGCCTCTGATTCCCCATCTCTGAATCCTGGACTCTGATTCCCCACCTCTGATTCCCCATCTCTGATTCCGCACATCCGAAACCCTGCCTCTGATTCCCCGCCTCTGATTCCCCGCCTCTGATTCCCTGCCTCTGATTCCCAACCTCTGATTCCCCACCTCTGAGTCCCCATATCTGATTCCCCACCTCTCTTTCCCTGCCTCTGATTCCCCGCCTCTGATTCCCAGGCTCTGATTCCCCGCCTCTGATTCCCCGCGTCTGATTCCCTGCCTCTGATTCCCCGCCTCTGATTCCCCATCTCTGATTCCCCGCCTCTGAATCCCCGTGTCTGATACCCAGCCTCTGATACCCCGCCCCTGATTCCCCACCTCTGATTCCCCATATCTGATACCCCGCCTCTGTTTCTGCGCCTCTGATTCCCCGCCTCTGATTCCCCGCCTCTGTTTCCCCATATTTGATTCCCCGCCTCTGATTCCCCAACTCTGATTCCCCGCCTCTGATTCCCCAGCTCTGATTCCCCGTGTTTGATTCCCCGCCTCTGATACCCCATCTCTGATTCCCGGCCTCTGATTCCCGGCCTCTCATTCCTGGCCTCTGATTCCCGGCCTCTGATTCCCCACCTCTGGTTCCCCGCCTCTGATTCGCTGCCTCTGATTCCTCATCTCTGATTCCGCACATCTGATTCCCTGCCTCTGATTCCCAGCCACTGACTCCCCGCCTCTGATTCCCTGCCTCTGTTTCCCCGCCTCTGTTTCCCCATATCTGATTCCCCGCCTCTGATTCCCCAACTCTGATTCCCCGCCTCTGATTCCCCAGCTCTGATTCCCCGTGTTTGATTCCCCGCCTCTGATTCCCCATCTCTGATTCCCGGCCTCTGATTCCCTGCCTCTGATTCCCGGCCTCTCATTCCCGACCACTGATTCCCGGCCTCAGATTCCCCGCCTCTGGTTCCCCGCCTCTGATTCACTGCCTCTGATTCCCCATCTCTGATTCCGCACATCTGATTCCCTGCCTCTGATTCCCCGCCTCTGACTCCCCGCCTCTGATTCCCTGCCTCTGTTTCCAAACCTTTGATTCCCCACCTCTGATTCCCCATATCTGATTCCCCACCTCTGTTTCCCTGCCTCTGATACCCCACCTCTGTTTCACCATATCTGATTCCCCGCCTCTGATTCCCCAACTCTGATTCCCCGCCACTGATTCCCCAGCTCTGATTCCCCACCTCTGATTCCCCGTGTTTGATTCCCTGCCTCTGATTCCCCGCCTCTGATTCGCCATCTCTGATTCACCGCCTTTCATTCGCCACCTCTGATTCCCCAATCAGATTCCCCGCCTCTGTTTCCCCGCCTCTGATTCCCCGCCTCTGTTTCCCCATATCTGATTCCCCGCCTCTGATTCCCCAACTCTGATTCCCCGCCTCTGATTACCCAGCTCTGATTCCCCGCATCTTATTCCCCGCGTCTGATTCCCTGCCTCTGATTCCCCGCCTCTGATTCCCCATCTCTGATTCCCCGCCTCTGAATCCCCGTGTCTGATACCCAGCCTCTGATACCCCGCCCCTGATTCCCCACCTCTGATTCCCCATATCTGATTCCCCGCCTCTCTTTCCGCGCCTCTGATTCCCCGCCTCAGATTCCCCATATCTGATTCCCCGCCACTGATTCCCCAACTCTGATTCCACGCCTCTGATTCCCCAGCTCTGTTTCCCCACCTCTGATTCCCAGCCTCTGTTTCCCCAAATCTAATTCCCCGCCTCTGATTCCCAAACTCTGATTCCCCGCCTCTGATTCCCCAGCTCTGATTCCCCGCCTCTGATTCCCCAGCTCTGATTTCCTGCCTCTGATTTCCCGCCTGTGATTCCCCATCTCTGTTTCACAACCTTTGATTCCCCACCTCTGATTCACCATATCTGATTCCCCGCCTCTGTTTGCCCGCCTCTAATTCCCCGCCTCTGATTCCCCATATCTGATTACCCGCCTCTGAATCCCCAACTCTGATTCCCTGCCTCTGATTCCCCAGCTCTGATTCCCCGCCTCTGATTCCCCGCCTCTGATTCACAGCCTCTGATTCCCTGTGTCTGATTTCCAGCCTCTAATTCCCCGCCTCTGAATCCCCATCTCTGATTCACCGCCTCTGATTCCCCACCTCTAATTCCCCGTATCTGATTCCCCACATATGTTTTCCCGCCTCTGATTCCCCACCTCTGATTCCCCTTCTCTGATTCCGCACATCCGAATCCCTGCCTCTGATTCCCCGCCTCTGATTCCCCGCCTCTGATTCCCTGCCTCTGATTCCCAACCTCTGATTCCCCACCTCTGAGTGCCCATATCTGATTCCCCGCCTCTGTTTCCCCGGCTCTGATACCCCGCCTCTGATTCCCAGGCTCTGATTCCCTGCCTCTGATTCCCCGCGTCTGATTCCCTGCCTCTGATTCCCCGCCTCTGATTCCCCGTGTCTGATACCCAGCCTCTGATACCCCGCCCCTGATTCCCCACCTCTGATTCCCCATCTCTGATTCCGCACATCTGATTCCCTGCCTCTGATTCCCCGCCTCTGACTCCCCGCCTCTGATTCCCTGCCTCTGTTTCCAAACCTTTGATTCCCCACCTCTGATTCCCCATATCTGATTCCCCACCTCTGTTTCCCTGCCTCTGATTCCGCACCTCTGTTTCACCATATCTGATTCCACGCCTCTGATTCCCCAACTCTGATTCCCCGCCACTGATTCCCCAGCTCTGATTCCCCACCTCTGATTCCCCGTGTTTGATTCCCTGCCTCTGATTCCCCGCCTCTGATTCCCCATCTCTGATTCACCGCCTTTCATTCGCCACCTCTGATTCCCCAATCAGATTCCCCGCCTCTGTTTCCCCGCCTCTGATTCCCCGCCTCTGTTTCCCCATATCTGATTCCCCGCCTCTGATTCCCCAACTCTGATTCCCCGCCTCTGATTCCCCAGCTCTGATACCCCACCTCTGATTCCCCGTGTTTGATTCCCTGCCTCTGATTCCCCGCCTCTGATTCCCCATCTCTGATTCACCGCCTTTCATTCGCCACCTCAGATTCCCCATATCAGATTCCCCGCCTCTGTTTCTCCGCCTCTGATTCCCCGCCTCTCTTTCCCCATATCTGATTCCCCGCCTCTGATTCCCCAACTCTGATTCCCCGCCTCTGATTACCCATATCTGATTCCCCGCCTCTGGTTCCCCGCCTCTGATTCGCTGCCTCTGATTCCCCATCTCTGATTCCGCACATCTGATTCCCTGCCTCTGAATCCCCGTTTCTGATACCCAGCCTCTGATACCCCTCCCCGATTTGCACCTCTGATTCCCCATATCTGATTTCCCGCCTCTCTTTCCGCGCCTCTGATTCCCCGCCTCTGATTCCCCATATCTGATTCCCCTCCTCTGATTCCCAAACTCTGATTCCCCGCCTCTGATACCCCAGCTCTGAATCCCCGCCTCTGATTCCCCAACTCTGATTCACCGCCTCTGATTCCCCACCTCTGATTCCCCGTATCTGATTCCCCACCTATGTTTTTCCGCCTCTGATTCCCCGCCTCTGATTCCCCATCTCTGATTCCTGGACTCTGATTCCCCACCTCTGATTCCCCATCTCTGATTCCGCACATCCGAAACTCTGCCTCTGATTCCCCGCCTCTGATTCCCCGCCTCTGATTCCCTGCCTCTGATTCCCAACCTCTGATTCCCCACCTCTGAGTCCCCATATCTGATTCCCCGCCTCTCTTTCCCTGCCTCTGATTCCCCGCCTCTGATTCCCAGGCTCTGATTCCCCGCCTCTGATTCCCCGCGTCTGATTCCCTGCCTCTGATTCCCCGCCTCTGATTCCCCATCTCTGATTCCCCGCCTCTGAATCCCCGTGTCTGATACCCAGCCTCTGATACCCCGCCCCTGATTCCCCACCTCTGATTCCCCATATCTGATACCCCGCCTCTGTTTCTGCGCCTCTGATTCCCCGCCTCTGATTCCCCGCCTCTGTTTCCCCATATTTGATTCCCCGCCTCTGATTCCCCAACTCTGATTCCCCGCCTCTGATTCCCCAGCTCTGATTCCCCGTGTTTGATTCCCCGCCTCTGATACCCCATCTCTGATTCCCGGCCTCTGATTCCCGGCCTCTCATTCCCGTCCTCTGATTCCCGGCCTCTGATTCCCAGCCTCTGGTTCCCCGCCTCTGATTCGCTGCCTCTGATTCCTCATCTCTGATTCCGCACATCTGATTCCCTGCCTCTGATTCCCAGCCACTGACTCCCCGCCTCTGATTCCCTGGCTCTGTTTCCCCGCCTCTGTTTCCCCATATCTGATTCCCCGCTTCTGATTCCCCAACTCTGATTCCCCGCCTCTGATTCCCCAGCTCTGATTCCCCGTGTTTGATTCCCCGCCTCTGATTCCCCATCTCTGATTCCCGGCCTCTGATTCCCTGCCTCTGATTCCCGGCCTCTCATTCCCGACCACTGATTCCCGGCCTCTGATTCCCCGCCTCTGGTTCCCCGCCTCTGATTCGCTGCCTCTGATTCCCCATCTCTGATTCCGCACATCTGATTCCCTGCCTCTGATTCCCCGCCTCTGACTCCCCGCCTCTGATTCCCTGCCTTTGTTTCCAAACCTTTGATTCCCCACCTCTGATTCCCCATATCTGATTCCCCACCACTGTTTCCCTGCCTCTGATACCCCACCTCTGTTTCACCATATCTGATTCCCCGCCTCTGATTCCCCAACTCTGATTCCCCGCCACTGATTCCCCAGCTCTGATTCCCCACCTCTGATTCCCCGTGTTTGATTCCCTGCCTCTGATTCCCCGCCTCTGATTCGCCATCTCTGATTCACCGCCTTTCATTCGCCACCTCTGATTCCCCAATCAGATTCCCCGCCTCTGTTTTCCCGCCTCTGATTCCCCGCCTCTGTTTCCCCATATCTGATTCCCCGCCTCTGATTCCCCAACTCTGATTCCCCGCCTCTGATTACCCAGCTCTGATTCCCCGCATCTTATTCCCCGCGTCTGATTCCCTGCCTCTGATTCCGCGCCTCTGATTCCCCATCTCTGATTCCCCGCCTCTGAATCCCCGTGTCTGATACCCAGCCTCTGATACCCCGCCCCTGATTCCCCACCTCTGATTCCCCATATCTGATTCCCCGCCTCTCTTTCCGCGCCTCTGATTCCCCGCCTCAGATTCCCCATATCTGATTCCCCGCCACTGATTCCCCAACTCTGATTCCCCGCCTCTGATTCCCCAGCTCTGTTTCCCCACCTCTGATTCCCAGCCTCTGTTTCCCCAAATCTAATTCCCCGCCTCTGATTCCCAAACTCTGATTCCCCGCCTCTGATTCCCCAGCTCTGATTCCCCGCCTCTGATTCCCCAGCTCTGATTTCCTGCCTCTGATTTCCCGCCTGTGATTCCCCATCTCTGTTTCACAACCTTTGATTCCCCACCTCTGATTCACCATATCTGATTCCCCGCCTCTGTTTGCCCGCCTCTAATTCCCCGCCTCTGATTCCCCATATCTGATTACCCGCCTCTGAATCCCCAACTCTGATTCCCTGCCTCTGATTCCCCAGCTCTGATTCCCCGCCTCTGATTCCCCGCCTCTGATTCACAGCCTCTGATTCCCCGTGTCTGATTTCCAGCCTCTAATTCCCCGCCTCTGAATCCCCATCTCTGATTCACCGCCTCTGATTCCCCACCTCTCATTCCCCGTATCTGATTCCCCACCTATGTTTTCCCGCCTCTGATTCCCCACCTCTGATTCCCCTTCTCTGATTCCGCCCATCCGAATCCCTGCCTCTGATTCCCCGCCTCTGATTCCCCGCCTCTGATTCCCTGCCTCTGATTCCCAACCTCTGATTCCCCACCTCTGAGTGCCCATATCTGATTCCCCGCCTCTGTTTCCCCGCCTCTGATACCCCGCCTCTGATTCCCAGGCTCTGATTCCCTGCCTCTGATTCCCCGCGTCTGATTCCCTGCCTCTGATTCCCCGCCTCTGATTCCCCGTGTCTGATACCCAGCCTCTGATACCCCGCCCCTGATTCCCCACCTCTGATTCCCCATATCTGATACCCCGCCTCTGTTTCTGCGCCTCTGATTCCCCAACTCTGATTCCCCGCCTCTGATTCCCCAGCTCTGATTCCCCGTGTTTGATTCCCCGCCTCTGATTCCCTATCTCTGATTCCCGGCCTCTGATTCCCGGCCGCTGATTCCCGGCCTCTCATTCCCGGCCTCTGATTCCCGGCCTCTGATTCCCCGCCTCTGGTTCCCCGCCTCTGATTCGCTGCCTCTGATTCCCCATCTCTGATTCCGCACATCTGATTCCCTGCCTCTGATTCCCCGCCTCTGACTCCCCACCTCTGATTCCCTTGCCTCTGTTTCCCAACCTCTGATTCCCCACCTCTGATTCCCCATATCTGATTCCCCACCTCTGTTTCCCTGCCTCTGATTCCCCACCTCTGTTTCCCCATATCTGATTCCCCGCCTCTGATTCCCCAACTCTGATTCCCCGCCTCTGATTCCCCAGCTCTGATTCCCCACTTCTGATTCCCCGTGTTTGATTCCCTGCCTCTGATTCCCCGCCTCTGATTCCCCATCTCTGATTCACCACCTTTCATTCACCACCTCTGATTCCCCATATCAGATTCCCCACCTCTGTTTCCCCGCCTCTGATTCCCCGCCTCTGTTTCCCCATATCTGATTCCCCACCTCTGATTCCCCATATCTGATTCCCCGCCTCTCTTTCCGCGCCTCTGATTCCCCGCCTCAGATTCCCCATATCTGATTCCCCGCCACTGATTCCCCAACTCTGATTCCCCGCCTCTGATTCCCCAGCTCTGTTTCCCCACCTCTGATTCCCAGCCTCTGTTTCCCCAAATCTAATTCCCCGCCTCTGATTCCCAAACTCTGATTCCCCGCCTCTGATTCCCCAGCTCTGATTCCCCGCCTCTGATTCCCCAGCTCTGATTTCCTGCCTCTGATTTCCCGCCTGTGATTCCCCATCTCTGTTTCACAACCTTTGATTCCCCACCTCTGATTCACCATATCTGATTCCCCGCCTCTGTTTGCCCGCCTCTAATTCCCCGCCTCTGATTCCCCATATCTGATTACCCGCCTCTGAATCCCCAACTCTGATTCCCTGCCTCTGATTCCCCAGCTCTGATTCCCCGCCTCTGATTCCCCGCCTCTGATTCACAGCCTCTGATTCCCCGTGTCTGATTTCCAGCCTCCAATTCCCCGCCTCTGAATCCCCATCTCTGATTCACCGCCTCTGATTCCCCACCTCTCATTCCCCGTATCTGATTCCCCACCTATGTTTTCCCGCCTCTGATTCCCCACCTCTGATTCCCCTTCTCTGATTCCGCACATCCGAATCCCTGCCTCTGATTCCCCGCCTCTGATTCCCCGCCTCTGATTCCCTGCCTCTGATTCCCAACCTCTGATTCCCCACCTCTGAGTGCCCATATCTGATTCCCCGCCTCTGTTTCCCCGCCTCTGATACCCCGCCTCTGATTCCCAGGCTCTGATTCCCTGCCTCTGATTCCCCGCGTCTGATTCCCTGCCTCTGATTCCCCGCCTCTGATTCCCCGTGTCTGATACCCAGCCTCTGATACCCCGCCCCTGATTCCCCACCTCTGATTCCCCATATCTGATACCCCGCCTCTGTTTCTGCGCCTCTGATTCCCCAACTCTGATTCCCCGCCTCTGATTCCCCAGCTCTGATTCCCCGTGTTTGATTCCCCGCCTCTGATTCCCCATCTCTGATTCCCGGCCTCTGATTCCCGGCCGCTGATTCCCGGCCTCTCATTCCCGGCCTCTGATTCCCGGCCTCTGATTCCCCGCCTCTGGTTCCCCGCCTCTGATTCGCTGCCTCTGATTCCCCATCTCTGATTCCGCACATCTGATTCCCTGCCTCTGATTCCCCGCCTCTGACTCCCCACCTCTGATTCCCTTGCCTCTGTTTCCCAACCTCTGATTCCCCACCTCTGATTCCCCATATCTGATTCCCCACCTCTGTTTCCCTGCCTCTGATTCCCCACCTCTGTTTCCCCATATCTGATTCCCCGCCTCTGATTCCCCAACTCTGATTCCCCGCCTCTGATTCCCCAGCTCTGATTCCCCACTTCTGATTCCCCGTGTTTGATTCCCTGCCTCTGATTCCCCGCCTCTGATTCCCCATCTCTGATTCACCACCTTTCATTCGCCACCTCTGATTCCCCATATCAGATTCCCCACCTTTCATTCGCCACCTCTGATTCCCCATATCAGATTCCCCACCTCTGTTTCCCCGCCTCTGATTCCCCGCCTCTGTTTCCCCATATCTGATTCCCCACCTCTGATTCCCCATATCTGATTCCCCGCCTCTCTTTCCGCGCCTCTGATTCCCCGCCTCTGCTTCCCCATATCTGATTCCCCGCCTCTGATTCCCCAACTCTGATTCCCCGCCTCTGATTCCCCAGCTCTGTTTCCCCACCTCTGATTCCCCGCCTCTGTTTCCCCATATCTAATTCCCCGCCTCTGATTCCCAAACTCAGATTCCCCGACTCTGATTCCCCAGCTCTGATTCACCGCCTCTGATTCCCCACATCTGATTCCCTGCCTCTGATTCCCTGCATCCGATTCCCTGCCTCTGATTCCCAACCTCTGATTCCCCACCTCTGAATCCCCATATCTGATTCCCTGCCTCTGATTCCCCGCCTCTGATTCCCTGCCTCTGATTCCCGGCCTCTGTTACCCCAGCTCTGATTCCCCGCCTCTGAATCCCCAACTCTGATTCCCTGCCTCTGATTCCCCAGCTCTGATTCCCAGCCTCTGATTCCCCAGCTCTGATTCCCTGCCTCTGATTTCCCGCCTGTGATTCCCCATCTCTGATTCACAACCTCTGATTCCCCACCTCTGATTCCCCATATCTGATTCCCCGCCTCTGTTTGCCCGCCTCTAATTCCCCGCCTCTGTTTCCCCATATCTGATTCCCCGCCTCTGAATCCCGGCCTCTGGTTCCCCGCCTCTGATTCGCTGCCTCTGATTCCCCATCTCTGATTCCGCACATCTGATTACCTGCCTCTGATTCCCCGCCTCTGACTCCCCGCCTCTGATTCCCTGCCTCTGTTTCCCAACCTCTGATTCCCCACCTCTGATTCCCCATATCTGATTCCCCACCTCTGTTTCCCTGCCTCTGATTCCCCGCCTCTGTTTCCCAATATCTGATTCCTCGCCTCTGATTCCCCAACTCTGATTCCCCGCCTCTGATTCCCCAGCTCTGATACCCCAACTCTGATTCCCCGTGTTTGATTCCCTGCCTCTGATACCCCGCCTCTTATTCCCCATCTCTGATTCACCGCCTTTCATTCGCCACCTCTGATTCCCCATATCAGATTCCCCGCCTCTGTTTCCCCGCCTCTGATTCCCCGCCTCTCTTTCCCCATATCTGATTACCCGCCTCTGATTCCACAACTCTGATTCCCCGCCTCTGATTACCCAGCTCTGATTCCCCATATCTGATTCCCCTCCTCTGATTCCCCATCTCTGATTCCGCACATCTGATTCCCTGCCTCTGATTCCCCGCCTCTGACTCCCCGCCTCTGATTCCCTGCCTCTGTTTCCCAACCTCTGATTCCCCACCTCTGATTCCCCATATCTGATTCCCCACCTCTGTTTCCCTGCCTCTGATTCCCCACCTCTGTTTCCCCATATCTGATTCCCCGCCTCTGATTCCCCAACTCTGATTCCCCGCCTCTGATTCCCCAGCTCTGATTCCCCACTTCTGATTCCCCGTGTTTGATTCCCTGCCTCTGATTCCCCGCCTCTGATTCCCCATCTCTGATTCACCGCCTTTCATTCGCCACCTCTGATTCCCCATATCAGATTCCCCACCTCTGTTTCCCCGCCTCTGATTCCCCGCCTCTGTTTCCCCATATCTGATTCCCCACCTCTGATTCCACATATCTGATTCCCCGCCTCTCTTTCCGCGCCTCTGATTCCCCGCCTCTGCTTCCCCATATCTGATTCCCCGCCTCTGATTCCCCAACTCTGATTCCCCGCCTCTGATTCCCCAGCTCTGTTTCCCCACCTCTGATTCCCCGCCTCTGTTTCCCCATATCTAATTCCCCGCCTCTGATTCCCAAACTCTGATTCCCCGACTCTGATTCCCCAGCTCTGATTCACCGCCTCTGATTCCCCACATCTGATTCCCTGCCTCTGATTCCCTGCCTCCGATTCCCTGCCTCTGATTCCCAACCTCTGATTCCCCACCTCTGAATCCCCATATCTGATTCCCTGCCTCTGATTCCCCGCCTCTGATTCCCTGCCTCTGATTCCCCGCCTCTGATTCCCCAGCTCTGATTCCCCGCCTCTGAATCCCCAACTCTGATTCACCGCCTTTCATTCGCCACCTCAGATTCCCCATATCAGATTCCCCGCCTCTGTTTCCCCGCCTCTGATTCCCCGCCTCTCTTTCCCCATATCTGATTCCCCGCCTCTGATTCCCCAACTCTGATTCCACGCCTCTGATTACCCATATCTGATTCCCTGCCTCTGGTTCCCCGCCTCTGATTCGCTGCCTCTGATTCCCCATCTCTGATTCCGCACATCTGATTCCCTGCCTCTGAATCCCCGTTTCTGATACCCAGCCTCTGATACCCCTCCCCGATTCGCACCTCTGATTCCCCATATCTGATTTCCCGCCTCTCTTTCCGCGCCTCTGATTCCCCGCCTCTGATTCCCCATATCTGATTCCCCTCCTCTGATTCCCAAACTCTGATTCCCCGCCTCTGATACCCCAGCTCTGATTCCCCGCCTCTGATTCCCCAACTCTGATTCACCGCCTCTGATTCCCCACCTCTGATTCCCCGTATCTGATTCCCCACCTATGTTTTTCCGCCTCTGATTCCCCGCCTCTGATTCCCCATCTCTGATTCCTGGACTCTGATTCCCCACCTCTGATTCCCCATCTCTGATTCCGCACATCCGAAACCCTGCCTCTGATTCCCCGCCTCTGATTCCCCGCCTCTGATTCCCTGCCTCTGATTCCCAACCTCTGATTCCCCACCTCTGAGTCCCCATATCTGATTCCCCGCCTCTCTTTCCCCGCCTCTGATTCCCCGCCTCTGATTCCCAGGCTCTGATTCCCCGCCTCTGATTCACCGCGTCTGATTCCCTGCCTCTGATTCCCGGCCTCTGATTCCCCATCTCTGATTCCCCGCCTCTGAATCCCCGTGTCTGATACCCAGCCTCTGATACCCCGCCCCTGATTCCCCACCTCTGATTCCCCATATCTGATACCCCGCCTCTGTTTCTGCGCCTCTGATTCCCCGCCTCTGATTCCCCGCCTCTGTTTCCCCATATTTGATTCCCCGCCTCTGATTCCCCAACTCTGATTCCCCGCCTCTGATTCCCCAGCTCTGATTCCCCGTGTTTGATTCCCCGCCTCTGATACCCCATCTCTGATTCCCGGCCTCTGATTCCCGGCCTCTCATTCCCGGCCTCTGATTCCCGGCCTCTGATTCCCCGCCTCTGGTTCCCCGCCTCTGATTCGCTGCCTCTGATTCCTCATCTCTGATTCCGCACATCTGATTCCCTGCCTCTGATTCCCAGCCTCTGACTCCCCGCCTCTGATTCCCTGCCTCTGTTTCCCCGCCTCTGTTTCCCCATATCTGATTCCCCGCCTCTGATTCCCCAACTCTGATTCCCCGCCTCTGATTCCCCAGCTCTGATTCCCCGTGTTTGATTGCCCGCCTCTGATTCCCCATCTCTGATTCCCGGCCTCTGATTCCCTGCCTCTGATTCCCGGCCTCTCATTCCCGGCATCTGATTCCCGGCCTCTGATTCCCCGCCTCTGGTTCCCCGACTCTGATTCGCTGCCTCTGATTCCCCATCTCTGATTCCGCACATCTGATTCCCTGCCTCTGATTCCCCTCCTCTGACTCCCCGCCTCTGATTCCCTGCCTCTGTTTCCAAACCTTTGATTCCCCACCTCTGATTCCCCATATCTGATTCCCCACCTCTGTTTCCCTGCCTCTGATTCCCCACCTCTGTTTCACCATATCTGATTCCACGCCTCTGATTCCCCAACTCTGATTCCCCGCCACTGATTCCCCAGCTCTGATTCCCCACCTCTGATTCCCCGTGTTTGATTCCCTGCCTCTGATTCCCCGCCTCTGATTCCCCATCTCTGATTCACCGCCTTTCATTCGCCACCTCTGATTCCCCAATCAGATTCCCCGCCTCTGTTTCCCCGCCTCTGATTCCCCGCCTCTGTTTCCCCATATCTGATTCCCCGCCTCTGATTCCCCAACTCTGATTCCCCGCCTCTGATTCCCCAGCTCTGATACCCCACCTCTGATTCCCCGTGTTTGATTCCCTGCCTCTGATTCCCCGCCTCTGATTCCCCATCTCTGATTCACCGCCTTTCATTCGCCACCTCAGATTCCCCATATCAGATTCCCCGCCTCGGTTTCCCCGCCTCTGATTCCCCGCCTCTCTTTCCCCATATCTGATTCCCCGCCTCTGATTCCCCAACTCTGATTCCCCGCCTCTGATTACCCATATCTGATTCCCCGCCTCTGGTTCCCCGCCTCTGATTCGCTGCCTCTGATTCCCCATCTCTGATTCCGCACATCTGATTCCCTGCCTCTGAATCCCCGTGTCTGATACACAGCCTCTGATACCCCGCCCTTGATTCCCCACCTCTGATTCCCCATATCTGATTCCCCGCCTCTCTTTCCGCGCCTCTGATTCCCCGCCTCAGATTCCCCATATCTGATTCCCCGCCACTGATTCCCCAACTCTGATTCCCCGCCTCTGATTCCCCAGCTCTGTTTCCCCACCTCTGATTCCCAGCCTCTGTTTCCCCAAATCTAATTCCCCGCCTCTGATTCCCAAACTCTGATTCCCCGCCTCTGATTCCCCAGCTCTGATTCCCCGCCTCTGATTCCCCAGCTCTGATTTCCTGCCTCTGATTTCCCGCCTGTGATTCCCCATCTCTGTTTCACAACCTTTGATTCCCCACCTCTGATTCACCATATCTGATTCCCCGCCTCTGTTTGCCCGCCTCTAATTCCCCGCCTCTGATTCCCCATATCTGATTACCCGCCTCTGAATCCCCAACTCTGATTCCCTGCCTCTGATTCCCCAGCTCTGATTCCCCGCCTCTGATTCCCCGCCTCTGATTCACAGCCTCTGATTCCCCGTGTCTGATTTCCAGCCTCTAATTCCCCGCCTCTGAATCCCCATCTCTGATTCACCGCCTCTGATTCCCCACCTCTGATTCCCCGTATCTGATTCCCCACCTATGTTTTCCCGCCTCTGATTCCCCACCTCTGATTCCCCTTCTCTGATTCCGCACATCCGAATCCCTGCCTCTGATTCCCCGCCTCTGATTCCCCGCCTCTGATTCCCTGCCTCTGATTCCCAACCTCTGATTCCCCACCTCTGAGTGCCCATATCTGATTCCCCGCCTCTGTTTCCCCGCCTCTGATACCCCGCCTCTGATTCCCAGGCTCTGATTCCCTGCCTCTGATTCCCCGCGTCTGATTCCCTGCCTCTGATTCCCCGCCTCTGATTCCCCGTGTCTGATACCCAGCCTCTGATACCCCGCCCCTGATTCCCCACCTCTGATTCCCCATATCTGATACCCCGCCTCTGTTTCTGCGCCTTTGATTCCCCAACTCTGATTCCCCGCCTCTGATTCCCCAGCTCTGATTCCCCGTGTTTGATTCCCCGCCTCTGATTCCCCATCTCTGATTCCCGGCCTCTGATTCCCGGCCGCTGATTCCCGGCCTCTCATTCCCGGCCTCTGATTCCCGGCCTCTGATTCCCCGCCTCTGGTTCCCCGCCTCTGATTCGCTGCCTCTGATTCCCCATCTCTGATTCCGCACATCTGATTCCCTGCCTCTGATTCCCCGCCTCTGACTCCCCACCTCTGATTCCCTTGCCTCTGTTTCCCAACCTCTGATTCCCCACCTCTGATTCCCCATATCTGATTCCCCACCTCTGTTTCCCTGCCTCTGATTCCCCACCTCTGTTTCCCCATATCTGATTCCCCGCCTCTGATTCCCCAACTCTGATTCCCCGCCTCTGATTCCCCAGCTCTGATTCCCCACTTCTGATTCCCCGTGTTTGATTCCCTGCCTCTGATTCCCCGCCTCTGATTCCCCATCTCTGATTCACCACCTTTCATTCGCCACCTCTGATTCCCCATATCAGATTCCCCACCTCTGTTTCCCCGCCTCTGATTCCCCGCCTCTGTTTCCCCATATCTGATTCCCCACCTCTGATTCCCCATATCTGATTCCCCGCCTCTCTTTCCGCGCCTCTGATTCCCCGCCTCTGCTTCCCCATATCTGATTCCCCGCCTCTGATTCCCCAACTCTGATTCCCCGCCTCTGATTCCCCAGCTCTGTTTCCCCACCTCTGATTCCCCGCCTCTGTTTCCCCATATCTAATTCCCCGCCTCTGATTCCCAAACTCAGATTCCCCGACTCTGATTCCCCAGCTCTGATTCACCGCCTCTGATTCCCCACATCTGATTCCCTGCCTCTGATTCCCTGCATCCGATTCCCTGCCTCTGATTCCCAACCTCTGATTCCCCACCTCTGAATCCCCATATCTGATTCCCTGCCTCTGATTCCCCGCCTCTGATTCCCTGCCTCTGATTCCCGGCCTCTGTTACCCCAGCTCTGATTCCCCGCCTCTGAATCCCCAACTCTGATTCCCTGCCTCTGATTCCCCAGCTCTGATTCCCAGCCTCTGATTCCCCAGCTCTGATTCCCTGCCTCTGATTTCCCGCCTGTGATTCCCCATCTCTGATTCACAACCTCTGATTCCCCACCTCTGATTCCCCATATCTGATTCCCCGCCTCTGTTTGCCCGCCTCTAATTCCCCGCCTCTGTTTCCCCATATCTGATTCCCCGCCTCTGAATCCCGGCCTCTGGTTCCCCGCCTCTGATTCGCTGCCTCTGATTCCCCATCTCTGATTCCGCACATCTGATTACCTGCCTCTGATTCCCCGCCTCTGACTCCCCGCCTCTGATTCCCTGCCTCTGTTTCCCAACCTCTGATTCCCCACCTCTGATTCCCCATATCTGATTCCCCACCTCTGTTTCCCTGCCTCTGATTCCCCGCCTCTGTTTCCCAATATCTGATTCCTCGCCTCTGATTCCCCAACTCTGATTCCCCGCCTCTGATTCCCCAGCTCTGATACCCCAACTCTGATTCCCCGTGTTTGATTCCCTGCCTCTGATACCCCGCCTCTGATTCCCCATCTCTGATTCACCGCCTTTCATTCGCCACCTCTGATTCCCCATATCAGATTCCCCGCCTCTGTTTCCCCGCCTCTGATTCCCCGCCTCTCTTTCCCCATATCTGATTACCCGCCTCTGATTCCACAACTCTGATTCCCCGCCTCTGATTACCCAGCTCTGATTCCCCATATCTGATTCCCCGCCTCTGATTCCCCATCTCTGATTCCGCACATCTGATTCCCTGCCTCTGATTCCCCGCCTCTGACTCCCCGCCTCTGATTCCCTGCCTCTGTTTCCCAACCTCTGATTCCCCACCTCTGATTCCCCATATCTGATTCCCCACCTCTGTTTCCCTGCCTCTGATTCCCCACCTCTGTTTCCCCATATCTGATTCCCCGCCTCTGATTCCCCAACTCTGATTCCCCGCCTCTGATTCCCCAGCTCTGATTCCCCACTTCTGATTCCCCGTGTTTGATTCCCTGCCTCTGATTCCCCGCCTCTGATTCCCCATCTCTGATTCACCGCCTTTCATTCGCCACCTCTGATTCCCCATATCAGATTCCCCACCTCTGTTTCCCCGCCTCTGATTCCCCGCCTCTGTTTCCCCATATCTGATTCCCCACCTCTGATTCCACATATATGATTCCCCGCCTCTCTTTCCGCGCCTCTGATTACCCGCCTCTGCTTCCCCATATCTGATTCCCCGCCTCTGATTCCCCAACTCTGATTCCCCGCCTCTGATTCCCCAGCTCTGTTTCCCCACCTCTGATTCCCCGCCTCTGTTTCCCCATATCTAATTCCCCGCCTCTGATTCCCAAACTCTGATTCCCCGACTCTGATTCCCCAGCTCTGATTCACCGCCTCTGATTCCCCACATCTGATTCCCTGCCTCTGATTCCCTGCCTCCGATTCCCTGCCTCTGATTCCCAACCTCTGATTCCCCACCTCTGAATCCCCATATCTGATTCCCTGCCTCTGATTCCCCGCCTCTGATTCCCTGCCTCTGATTCCCCGCCTCTGATTCCCCAGCTCTGATTCCCCGCCTCTGAATCCCCAACTCTGATTCACCGCCTTTCATTCGCCACCTCAGATTCCCCATATCAGATTCCCCGCCTCTGTTTCCCCGCCTCTGATTCCCCGCCTCTCTTTCCCCATATCTGATTCCCCGCCTCTGATTCCCCAACTCTGATTCCACGCCTCTGATTACCCAAATCTGATTCCCCGCCTCTGGTTCCCCGCCTCTGATTCGCTGCCTCTGATTCCCCATCTCTGATTCCGCACATCTGATTCCCTGCCTCTGAATCCCCGTTTCTGATACCCAGCCTCTGATACCCCTCCCCGATTCGCACCTCTGATTCCCCATATCTGATTTCCCGCCTCTCTTTCCGCGCCTCTGATTCCCCGCCTCTGATTCCCCATATCTGATTTCCCTCCTCTGATTCCCAAACTCTGATTCCCCGCCTCTGATACCCCAGCTCTGATTCCCCGCCTCTGATTCCCCAACTCTGATTCACCGCCTCTGATTCCCCACCTCTGATTCCCCGTATCTGATTCCCCACCTATGTTTTTCCGCCTCTGATTCCCCGCCTCTGATTCCCCATCTCTGATTCCTGGACTCTCATTCCCCACCTCTGATTCCCCATCTCTGATTCCGCACATCCGAAACCCTGCCTCTGATTCCCCGCCTCTGATTCCCCGCCTCTGATTCCCTGCCTCTGATTCCCAACCTCTGATTCCCCACCTCTGAGTCCCCATATCTGATTCCCCGCCTCTCTTTCCCCGCCTCTGATTCCCCGCCTCTGATTCCCGGGCTCTGATTCCCCGCCTCTGATTCACCGCGTCTGATTCCCTGCCTCTGATTCCCGGCCTCTGATTCCCCATCTCTGATTCCCCGCCTCTGAATCCCCGTGTCTGATACCCAGCCTCTGATACCCCGCCCCTGATTCCCCACCTCTGATTCCCCATATCTGATACCCCGCCTCTGTTTCTGCGCCTCTGATTCCCCGCCTCTGATTCCCCGCCTCTGTTTCCCCATATTTGATTCCCCGCCTCTGATTCCCCAACTCTGATTCCCCGCCTCTGATTCCCCAGCTCTGATTCCCCGTGTTTGATTCCCCGCCTCTGATACCCCATCTCCTATTCCCGGCCTCTGATTCCCGGCCTCTCATTCCCGGCCTCTGATTCCCGGCCTCTGATTCCCCGCCTCTGGTTCCCCGCCTCTGATTCGCTGCCTCTGATTCCTCATCTCTGATTCCGCACATCTGATTCCCTGCCTCTGATTCCCAGCCTCTGACTCCCCGCCTCTGATTCCCTGCCTCTGTTTCCCCGCCTCTGTTTCCCCATATCTGATTCCCCGCCTCTGATTCCCCAACTCTGATTCCCCGCCTCTGATTCCCCAGCTCTGATTCCCCGTGTTTGATTGCCCGCCTCTCATTCCCCATCTCTGATTCCCGGCCTCTGATTCCCTGCCTCTGATTCCCGGCCTCTCATTCCCGGCATCTGATTCCCGGCCTCTGATTCCCCGCCTCTGGTTCCCCGCCTCTGATTCGCTGCCTCTGATTCCCCATCTCTGATTCCGCACATCTGATTCCCTGCCTCTGATTCCCCGCCTCTGACTCCCCGCCTCTGATTCCCTGCCTCTGTTTCCAAACCTTTGATTCCCCACCTCTGATTCCCCATATCTGATTCCCCACCTCTGTTTCCCTGCCTCTGATTCCCCACCTCTGTTTCACCATATCTGATTCCACGCCTCTGATTCCCCAACTCTGATTCCCCGCCACTGATTCCCCAGCTCTGATTCCCCACCTCTGATTCCCCGTGTTTGATTCCCTGCCTCTGATTCCCCGCCTCTGATTCCCCATCTCTGATTCACCGCCTTTCATTCGCCACCTCTGATTCCCCAATCAGATTCCCCGCCTCTGTTTCCCCGCCTCTGATTCCCCGCCTCTGTTTCCCCATATCTGATTCCCCGCCTCTGATTCCCCAACTCTGATTCCCCGCCTCTGATTCCCCAGCTCTGATACCCCACCTCTGATTCCCCGTGTTTGATTCCCTGCCTCTGATTCCCCGCCTCTGATTCCCCATCTCTGATTCACCGCCTTTCATTCGCCACCTCAGATTCCCCATATCAGATTCCCCGCCTCTGTTTCCCCGCCTCTGATTCCCCGCCTCTCTTTCCCCATATCTGATTCCCCGCCTCTGATTCCCCAACTCTGATTCCCCGCCTCTGATTACCCATATCTGATTCCCCGCCTCTGGTTCCCCGCCTCTGATTCGCTGCCTCTGATTCCCCATCTCTGATTCCGCACATCTGATTCCCTGCCTCTGAATCCCCGTGTCTGATACCCAGCCTCTGATACCCCGCCCCTGATTCCCCACCTCTGATTCCCCATATCTGATTCCCCGCCTCTCTTTCCGCGCCTCTGATTCCCCGCCTCAGATTCCCCATATCTGATTCCCCGCCACTGATTCCCCAACTCTGATTCCCCGCCTCTGATTCCCCAGCTCTGTTTCCCCACCTCTGATTCCCAGCCTCTGTTTCCCCAAATCTAATTCCCCGCCTCTGATTCCCAAACTCTGATTCCCCGCCTCTGATTCCCCAGCTCTGATTCCCCGCCTCTGATTCCCCAGCTCTGATTTCCTGCCTCTGATTTCCCGCCTGTGATTCCCCATCTCTGTTTCACAACCTTTGATTCCCCACCTCTGATTCACCATATCTGATTCCCCGCCTCTGTTTGCCCGCCTCTAATTCCCCGCCTCTGATTCCCCATATCTGATTACCCGCCTCTGAATCCCCAACTCTGATTCCCTGCCTCTGATTCCCCAGCTCTGATTCCCCGCCTCTGATTCCCCGCCTCTGATTCACAGCCTCTGATTCCCCGTGTCTGATTTCCAGCCTCTAATTCCCCGCCTCTGAATCCCCATTTCTGATTCACCGCCTCTGATTCCCCACCTCTGATTCCCCGTATCTGATTCCCCACCTATGTTTTCCCGCCTCTGATTCCCCACCTCTGATTCCCCTTCTCTGATTCCGCACATCCGAATCCCTGCCTCTGATTCCCCGCCTCTGATTCCCCGCCTCTGATTCCCTGCCTCTGATTCCCAACCTCTGATTCCCCACCTCTGAGTGCCCATATCTGATTCCCCGCCTCTGTTTCCCCGCCTCTGATACCCCGCCTCTGATTCCCAGGCTCTGATTCCCTGCCTCTGATTCCCCGCGTCTGATTCCCTGCCTCTGATTCCCCGCCTCTGATTCCCCGTGTCTGATACCCAGCCTCTGATACCCCGCCCCTGATTCCCCACCTCTGATTCCCCATCTCTGATTCCGCACATCTGATTCCCTGCCTCTGATTCCCCGCCTCTGACTCCCCGCCTCTGATTCCCTGCCTCTGTTTCCAAACCTTTGATTCCCCACCTCTGATTCCCCATATCTGATTCCCCACCTCTGTTTCCCTGCCTCTGATTCCCCACCTCTGTTTCACCATATCTGATTCCACGCCTCTGATTCCCCAACTCTGATTCCCCGCCACTGATTCCCCAGCTCTGATTCCCCACCTCTGATTCCCCGTGTTTGATTCCCTGCCTCTGATTCCCCGCCTCTGATTCCCCATCTCTGATTCACCGCCTTTCATTCGCCACCTCTGATTCCCCAATCAGATTCCCCGCCTCTGTTTCCCCGCCTCTGATTCCCCGCCTCTGTTTCCCCATATCTGATTCCCCGCCTCTGATTCCCCAACTCTGATTCCCCGCCTCTGATTCCCCAGCTCTGATACCCCACCTCTGATTCCCCGTGTTTGATTCCCTGCCTCTGATTCCCCGCCTCTGATTCCCCATCTCTGATTCACCGCCTTTCATTCGCCACCTCAGATTCCCCATATCAGATTCCCCGCCTCTGATTCCCCAACTCTGATTCCCCGCCTCTGATTACCCATATCTGATTCCCTGCCTCTGGTTCCCCGCCTCTGATTCGCTGCCTCTGATTCCCCATCTCTGATTCCGCACATCTGATTCCCTGCCTCTGAATCCCCGTTTCTGATACCCAGCCTCTGATACCCCTCCCCGATTTGCACCTCTGATTCCCCATATCTGATTTCCCGCCTCTCTTTCCGCGCCTCTGATTCCCCACCTCTGATTCCCCATATCTGATTCCCCTCCTCTGATTCCCAAACTCTGATTCCCCGCCTCTGATACCCCAGCTCTGATTCCCCGCCTCTGATTCCCCAACTCTGATTCACCGCCTCTGATTCCCCACCTCTGATTCCCCGTATCTGATTCCCCACATATGTTTTTCCGCCTCTGATTCCCCGCCTCTGATTCCCCATCTCTGATTCCTGGACTCTGATTCCCCACCTCTGATTCCCCATCTCTGATTCCGCACATCCGAAACCCTGCCCCTGATTCCCCGCCTCTGATTCCCCGCCTCTGATTCCCTGCCTCTGATTCCCAACCTCTGATTCCCCACCTCTGAGTCCCCATATCTGATTCCCCGCCTCTCTTTCCCTGCCTCTGATTCCCCGCCTCTGATTCCCAGGCTCTGATTCCCCGCCTCTGATTCCCCGCGTCTGATTCCCTGCCTCTGATTCCCCGCCTCTGATTCCCCATCTCTGATTCCCCGCCTCTGAATCCCCGTGTCTGATACCCAGCCTCTGATACCCCGCCCCTGATTCCCCACCTCTGATTCCCCATATCTGATACCCCGCCTCTGTTTCTGCGCCTCTGATTCCCCGCCTCTGATTCCCCGCCTCTGTTTCCCCATATTTGATTCCCCGCCTCTGATTCCCCAATTCTGATTCCCCGCCTCTGATTCCCCAGCTCTGATTCCCCGTGTTTGATTCCCCGCCTCTGATACCCCATCTCTGATTCCCGGCCTCTGATTCCCGGCCTCTCATTCCCGTCCTCTGATTCCCGGCCTCTGATTCCCCGCCTCTGGTTCCCCGCCTCTGATTCGCTGCCTCTGATTCCTCATCTCTGATTCCGCACATCTGATTCCCTGCCTCTGATTCCCAGCCACTGACTCCCCGCCTCTGATTCCCTGGCTCTGTTTCCCCGCCTCTGTTTCCCCATATCTGATTCCCCGCTTCTGATTCCCCAACTCTGATTCCCCGCCTCTGATTCCCCAGCTCTGATTCCCCGTGTTTGATTCCCCGCCTCTGATTCCCCATCTCTGATTCCCGGCCTCTGATTCCCTGCCTCTGATTCCCGGCCTCTCATTCCCGACCACTGATTCCCGGCCTCTGATTCCCCGCCTCTGGTTCCCCGCCTCTGATTCGCTGCCTCTGATTCCCCATCTCTGATTCCGCACATCTGATTCCCTGCCTCTGATTCCCCGCCTCTGACTCCCCGCCTCTGATTCCCTGCCTCTGTTTCCAAACCTTTGATTCCCCACCTCTGATTCCCCATATCTGATTCCCCACCTCTGTTTCCCTGCCTCTGATACCCCACCTCTGTTTCACCATATCTGATTCCCCGCCTCTGATTCCCCAACTCTGATTCCCCGCCACTGATTCCCCAGCTCTGATTCCCCACCTCTGATTCCCCGTGTTTGATTCCCTGCCTCTGATTCCCCGCCTCTGATTCGCCATCTCTGATTCACCGCCTTTCATTCGCCACCTCTGATTCCCCAATCAGATTCCCCGCCTCTGTTTCCCCGCCTCTGATTCCCCGCCTCTGTTTCCCCATATCTGATTCCCCGCCTATGATTCCCCAACTCTGATTCCCCGCCTCTGATTACCCAGCTCTGATTCCCCGCATCTTATTCCCCGCGTCTGATTCCCTGCCTCTGATTCCGCGCCTCTGATTCCCCATCTCTGATTCCCCGCCTCTGAATCCCCGTGTCTGATACCCAGCCTCTGATACCCCGCCCCTGATTCCCCACCTCTGATTCCCCATATCTGATTCCCCGCCTCTCTTTCCGCGCCTCTGATTCCCCGCCTCAGATTCCCCATATCTGATTCCCCGCCACTGATTCCCCAACTCTGATTCCCCGCCTCTGATTCCCCAGCTCTGTTTCCCCACCTCTGATTCCCAGCCTCTGTTTCCCCAAATCTAATTCCCCGCCTCTGATTCCCAAACTCTGATTCCCCGCCTCTGATTCCCCAGCTCTGATTCCCCGCCTCTGATTCCCCAGCTCTGATTTCCTGCCTCTGATTTCCCGCCTGTGATTCCCCATCTCTGTTTCACAACCTTTGATTCCCCACCTCTGATTCACCATATCTGATTCCCCGCCTCTGTTTGCCCGCCTCTAATTCCCCGCCTCTGATTCCCCATATCTGATTACCCGCCTCTGAATCCCCAACTCTGATTCCCTGCCTCTGATTCCCCAGCTCTGATTCCCCGCCTCTGATTCCCCGCCTCTGATTCACAGCCTCTGATTCCCCGTGTCTGATTTACAGCCTCTAATTCCCCGCCTCTGAATCCCCATCTCTGATTCACCGCCTCTGATTCCCCACCTCTGATTCCCCGTATCTGATTCCCCACCTATGTTTTCCCGCCTCTGATTCCCAACCTCTGATTCCCCTTCTCTGATTCCGCACATCCGAATCCCTGCCTCTGATTCCCCGCCTCTGATTCCCCGCCTCTGATTCCCTGCCTCTGATTCCCAACCTCTGATTCCCCACCTCTGAGTGCCCATATCTGATTCCCCGCCTCTGTTTTCCCGCCTCTGATACCCCGCCTCTGATTCCCAGGCTCTGATTCCCTGCCTCTGATTCCCCGCGTCTGATTCCCTGCCTCTGATTCCCCGCCTCTGATTCCCCGTGTCTGATACCCAGCCTCTGATACCCCGCCCCTGATTCCCCACCTCTGATTCCCCATATCTGATACCCCGCCTCTGTTTCTGCGCCTCTGATTCCCCAACTCTGATTCCCCGCCTCTGATTCCCCAGCTCTGATTCCCCGTGTTTGATTTCCCGCCTCTGATTCCCCATCTCTGATTCCCGGCCTCTGATTCCCGGCCGCTGATTCCCGGCCTCTCATTCCCGGCCTCTGATTCCCGGCCTCTGATTCCCCGCCTCTGGTTCCCCGCCTCTGATTCGCTGCCTCTGATTCCCCATCTCTGATTCCGCACATCTCATTCCCTGCCTCTGATTCCCCGCCTCTGACTCCCCACCTCTGATTCCCTTGCCTCTGTTTCCCAACCTCTGATTCCCCACCTCTGATTCCCCATATCTGATTCCCCACCTCTGTTTCCCTGCCTCTGATTCCCCACCTCTGTTTCCCCATATCTGATTCCCCGCCTCTGATTCCCCAACTCTGATTCCCCGCCTCTGATTCCCCAGCTCTGATTCCCCACTTCTGATTCCCCGTGTTTGATTCCCTGCCTCTGATTCCCCGCCTCTGATTCCCCATCTCTGATTCACCACCTTTCATTCGCCACCTCTGATTCCCCATATCAGATTCCCCACCTCTGTTTCCCCGCCTCTGATTCCCCGCCTCTGTTTCCCCATATCTGATTCCCCACCTCTGATTCCCCATATCTGATTCCCCGCCTCTCTTTCCGCGCCTCTGATTCCCCGCCTCTGCTTCCCCATATCTGATTCCCCGCCTCTGATTCCCCAACTCTGATTCCCCGCCTCTGATTCCCCAGCTCTGTTTCCCCACCTCTGATTCCCCGCCTCTGTTTCCCCATATCTAATTCCCCGCCTCTGATTCCCAAACTCAGATTCCCCGACTCTGATTCCCCAGCTCTGATTCACCGCCTCTGATTCCCCACATCTGATTCCCTGCCTCTGATTTCCTGCCTCCGATTCCCTGCCTCTGATTCCCAACCTCTGATTCCCCACCTCTGAATCCCCATATCTGATTCCCTGCCTCTGATTCCCCGCCTCTGATTCCCTTCCTCTGATTCCCGGCCTCTGTTACCCCAGCTCTGATTCCCCGCCTCTGAATCCCCAACTCTGATTCCCTGCCTCTGATTCCCCAGCTCTGATTCCCAGCCTCTGATTCCCCAGCTCTGATTCCCTGCCTCTGATTTCCCGCCTGTGATTCCCCATCTCTGATTCACAACCTCTGATTCCCCACCTCTGATTCCCCATATCTGATTCCCCGCCTCTGTTTGCCCGCCTCTAATTCCCCGCCTCTGTTTCCCCATATCTGATTCCCCGCCTCTGAATCCCGGCCTCTGGTTCCCCGCCTCTGATTCGCTGCCTCTGATTCCCCATCTCTGATTCCGCACATCTGATTACCTGCCTCTGATTCCCCGCCTCTGACTCCCCGCCTCTGATTCCCTGCCTCTGTTTCCCAACCTCTGATTCCCCACCTCTGATTCCCCATATCTGATTCCCCACCTCTGTTTCCCTGCCTCTGATTCCCCGCCTCTGTTTCCCAATATCTGATTCCTCGCCTCTGATTCCCCAACTCTGATTCCCCGCCTCTGATTCCCCAGCTCTGATACCCCAACTCTGATTCCCCGTGTTTGATTCCCTGCCTCTGATACCCCGCCTCTGATTCCCCATCTCTGATTCACCGCCTTTCATTCGCCACCTCTGATTCCCCATATCAGATTCCCCGCCTCTGTTTCCCCGCCTCTGATTCCCCGCCTCTCTTTCCCCATATCTGATTACCCGCTTCTGATTCCACAACTCTGATTCCCCGCCTCTGATTACCCAGCTCTGATTCCCCATATCTGATTCCCCGCCTCTGATTCCCCATCTCTGATTCCGCACATCTGATTCTCTGCCTCTGATTCCCCGCCTCTGACTCCCCGCCTCTGATTCCCTGCCTCTGTTTCCCAACCTCTGATTCCCCACCTCTGATTCCCCATATCAGATTCCCCACCTCTGTTTCCCCGCCTCTGATTCCCCGCCTCTGTTTCCCCATATCTGATTCCCCACCTCTGATTCCACATATCTGATTCCCCGCCTCTCTTTCCGCGCCTCTGATTCCCCGCCTCTGCTTCCCCATATCTGATTCCCCGCCTCTGATTCCCCAACTCTGATTCCCCGCCTCTGATTCCCCAGCTCTGTTTCCCCACCTCTGATTCCCCGCCTCTGTTTCCCCATATCTAATTCCCCGCCTCTGATTCCCAAACTCTGATTCCCCGACTCTGATTCCCCAGCTCTGATTCACCGCCTCTGATTCCCCACATCTGATTCCCTGCCTCTGATTCCCTGCCTCCGATTCCCTGCCTCTGATTCCCAACCTCTGATTCCCCACCTCTGAATCCCCATATCTGATTCCCTGCCTCTGATTCCCCGCCTCTGATTCCCTGCCTCTGATTCCCCGCCTCTGATTCCCCAGCTCTGATTCCCCGCCTCTGAATCCCCAACTCTGATTCACCGCCTTTCATTCGCCACCTCAGATTCCATATATCAGATTCCCCGCCTCTGTTTCCCCGCCTCTGATTCCCCGCCTCTCTTTCCCCATATCTGATTCCCCGCCTCTGATTCCCCGCCTCTGATTCCACGCCTCTGATTACCCATATCTGATTCCCCGCCTCTGGTTCCCCGCCTCTGATTCGCTGCCTCTGATTCCCCATCTCTGATTCCGCACATCTGATTCCCTGCCTCTGAATCCCCGTTTCTGATACCCAGCCTCTGATACCCCTCCCCGATTCGCACCTCTGATTCCCCATATCTGATTTCCCGCCTCTCTTTCCGCGCCTCTGATTCCCCGCCTCTGATTCCCCATATCTGATTCCCCTCCTCTGATTCCCAAACTCTGATTCCCCGCCTCTGATACCCCAGCTCTGATTCCCCGCCTCTGATTCCCCAACTCTGATTCACCGCCTCTGATTCCCCACCTCTGATTCCCCGTATCTGATTCCCCACCTATGTTTTTCCGCCTCTGATTCCCCGCCTCTGATTCCCCATCTCTGATTCCTGGACTCTGATTCCCCACCTCTGATTCCCCATCTCTGATTCCGCACATCCGAAACCCTGCCTCTGATTCCCCGCCTCTGATTCCCCGCCTCTGATTCCCTGCCTCTGATTCCCAACCTCTGATTCCCCACCTCTGAGTCCCCATATCTGATTCCCCGCCTCTCTTTCCCCGCCTCTGATTCCCCGCCTCTGATTCCCAGGCTCTGATTCCCCGCCTCTGATTCACCGCGTCTGATTCCCTGCCTCTGATTCCCGGCCTCTGATTCCCCATCTCTGATTCCCCGCCTCTGAATCCCCGTGTCTGATACCCAGCCTCTGATACCCCGCCCCTGATTCCCCACCTCTGATTCCCCATATCTGATACCCCGCCTCTGTTTCTGCACCTCTGATTCCCCGCCTCTGATTCCCCGCCTCTGTTTCCCCATATTTGATTCCCCGCCTCTGATTCCCCAACTCTGATTCCCCGCCTCTGATTCCCCAGCTCTGATTCCCCGTGTTTGATTCCCCGCCTCTGATACCCCATCTCTGATTCCCGGCCTCTGATTCCCGGCCTCTCATTCCCGGCCTCTGATTCCCGGCCTCTGATTCCCCGCCTCTGGTTCCCCGCCTCTGATTCGCTGCCTCTGATTCCTCATCTCTGATTCCGCACATCTGATTCCCTGCCTCTGATTCCCAGCCTCTGACTCCCCGCCTCTGATTCCCTGCCTCTGTTTCCCCGCCTCTGTTTCCCCATATCTGATTCCCCGCCTCTGATTCCCCAACTCTGATTCCCCGCCTCTGATTCCCCAGCTCTGATTCCCCGTGTTTGATTGCCCGCCTCTGATTCCCCATCTCTGATTCCCGGCCTCTGATTCCCTGCCTCTGATTCCCGGCCTCTCATTCCCGGCATCTGATTCCCGGCCTTAGATTACCCGCCTCTGGTTCCCCGCCTCTGATTCGCTGCCTCTGATTCCCCATCTCTGATTCCGCACATCTGATTCCCTGCCTCTGATTCCCCGCCTCTGACTCCCCGCCTCTGATTCCCTGCCTCTGTTTCCAAACCTTTGATTCCCCACCTCTGATTCCCCATATCTGATTCCCCACCTCTGTTTCCCTGCCTCTGATTCCCCACCTCTGTTTCACCATATCTGATTCCACGCCTCTGATTCCCCAACTCTGATACCCCGCCACTGATTCCCCAGCTCTGATTCCCCACCTCTGATTCCCCGTGTTTGATTCCCTGCCTCTGATTCCCCGCCTCTGATTCCCCATCTCTGATTCACCGCCTTTCATTCGCCACCTCTGATTCCCCAATCAGATTCCGCGCCTCTGTTTCCCCGCCTCTGATTCCCCGCCTCTGTTTCCCCATATCTGATTCCCCGCCTCTGATTCCCCAACTCTGATTCCCCGCCTCTGATTCCCCAGCTCTGATACCCCACCTCTGATTCCCCGTGTTTGATTCCCTGCCTCTGATTCCCCGCCTCTGATTCCCCATCTCTGATTCACCGCCTTTCATTCGCCACCTCAGATTCCCCATATCAGATTCCCCGCCTCTGTTTCCCCGCCTCTGATTCCCCGCCTCTCTTTCCCCATATCTGATTCCCCGCCTCTGATTCCCCAACTCTGATTCCCCGCCTCTGATTACCCATATCTGATTCCCCGCCTCTGGTTCCCCGCCTCTGATTCGCTGCCTCTGATTCCCCATCTCTGATTCCGCACATCTGATTCCCTGCCTCTGAATCCCCGTTTCTGATACCCAGCCTCTGATACCCCTCCCCGATTTGCACCTCTGATTCCCCATATCTGATTTCCCGCCTATCTTTCCGCGCCTCTGATTCCCCGCCTCTGATTCCCCATATCTGATTCCCCTCCTCTGATTCCCGGCCTCTGATTCCCCGCCTCTGATACCCCAGCTCTGATTCCCCGCCTCTGATTCCCCAACTCTGATTCACCGCCTCTGATTCCCCACCTCTGATTCCCCGTATTTGATTCCCCACCTATGTTTTTCCGCCTCTGATTCCCCGCCTCTGATTCCCCATCTCTGATTCCTGGACTCTGATTCCCCACCTCTGATTCCCCATCTCTGATTCCGCACATCCGAAACCCTGCCTCTGATTCCCCGCCTCTGATTCCCCGCCTCTGATTCCCTGCCTCTGATTCCCAACCTCTGATTCCCCACCTCTGAGTCCCCATATCTGATTCCCCGCCTCTCTTTCCCCGCCTCTGATTCCCCGCCTCTGATTCCCAGGCTCTGATTCCCCGCCTCTGATTCACCGCGTCTGATTCCCTGCCTCTGATTCCCGGCCTCTGATTCCCCATCTCTGATTCCCCGCCTCTGAATCCCCGTGTCTGATACCCAGCCTCTGATACCCCGCCCCTGATTCCCCACCTCTGATTCCCCATATCTGATACCCCGCCTCTGTTTCTGCACCTCTGATTCCCCGCCTCTGATTCCCCGCCTCTGTTTCCCCATATTTGATTCCCCGCCTCTGATTCCCCAACTCTGATTCCCCGCCTCTGATTCCCCAGCTCTGATTCCCCGTGTTTGATTCCCCGCCTCTGATACCCCATCTCTGATTCCCGGCCTCTGATTCCCGGCCTCTCATTCCCGGCCTCTGATTCCCGGCCTCTGATTCCCCGCCTCTGGTTCCCCGCCTCTGATTCGCTGCCTCTGATTCCTCATCTCTGATTCCGCACATCTGATTCCCTGCCTCTGATTCCCAGCCTCTGACTCCCCGCCTCTGATTCCCTGCCTCTGTTTCCCCGCCTCTGTTTCCCCATATCTGATTCCCCGCCTCTGATTCCCCAACTCTGATTCCCCGCCTCTGATTCCCCAGCTCTGATTCCCCGTGTTTGATTGCCCGCCTCTGATTCCCCATCTCTGATTCCCGGCCTCTGATTCCCTGCCTCTGATTCCCGGCCTCTCATTCCCGGCATCTGATTCCCGGCCTCTGATTACCCGCCTCTGGTTCCCCGCCTCTGATTCGCTGCCTCTGATTCCCCATCTCTGATTCCGCACATCTGATTCCCTGCCTCTGATTCCCCGCCTCTGACTCCCCGCCTCTGATTCCCTGCCTCTGTTTCCAAACCTTTGATTCCCCACCTCTGATTCCCCATATCTGATTCCCCACCTCTGTTTCCCTGCCTCTGATTCCCCACCTCTGTTTCACCATATCTGATTCCACGCCTCTGATTCCCCAACTCTGATTCCCCGCCACTGATTCCCCAGCTCTGATTCCCCACCTCTGATTCCCCGTGTTTGATTCCCTGCCTCTGATTCCCCGCCTCTGATTCCCCATCTCTGATTCACCGCCTTTCATTCGCCACCTCTGATTCCCCAATCAGATTCCGCGCCTCTGTTTCCCCGCCTCTGATTCCCCGCCTCTGTTTCCCCATATCTGATTCCCCGCCTCTGATTCCCCAACTCTGATTCCCCGCCTCTGATTCCCCAGCTCTGATACCCCACCTCTGATTCCCCGTGTTTGATTCCCTGCCTCTGATTCCCCGCCTCTGATTCCCCATCTCTGATTCACCGCCTTTCATTCGCCACCTCAGATTCCCCATATCAGATTCCCCGCCTCTGTTTCCCCGCCTCTGATTCCCCGCCTCTCTTTCCCCATATCTGATTCCCCGCCTCTGATTCCCCAACTCTGATTCCCCGCCTCTGATTACCCATATCTGATTCCCCGCCTCTGGTTCCCCGCCTCTGATTCGCTGCCTCTGATTCCCCATCTCTGATTCCGCACATCTGATTCCCTGCCTCTGAATCCCCGTTTCTGATACCCAGCCTCTGATACCCCTCCCCGATTTGCACCTCTGATTCCCCATATCTGATTTCCCGCCTATCTTTCCGCGCCTCTGATTCCCCGCCTCTGATTCCCCATATCTGATTCCCCTCCTCTGATTCCCGGCCTCTGATTCCCCGCCTCTGATACCCCAGCTCTGATTCCCCGCCTCTGATTCCCCAACTCTGATTCACCGCCTCTGATTCCCCACCTCTGATTCCCCGTATTTGATTCCCCACCTATGTTTTTCCGCCTCTGATTCCCCGCCTCTGATTCCCCATCTCTGATTCCTGGACTCTGATTCCCCACCTCTGATTCCCCATCTCTGATTCCGCACATCCGAAACCCTGCCTCTGATTCCCCGCCTCTGATTCCCCGCCTCTGATTCCCTGCCTCTGATTCCCAACCTCTGATTCCCCACCTCTGAGTCCCCATATCTGATTCCCCGCCTCTCTTTCCCTGCCTCTGATTCCCCGCCTCTGATTCCCAGGCTCTGATTCCCCGCCTCTGATTCCCCGCGTCTGATTCCCTGCCTCTGATTCCCCGCCTCTGATTCCCCATCTCTGATTCCCCACCTCTGAATCCCCGTGTCTGATACCCAGCCTCTGATACCCCGCCCCTGATTCCCCACCTCTGATTCCCCATATCTGATACCCCGCCTCTGTTTCTGTGCCTCTGATTCCCCGCCTCTGATTCCCCGCCTCTGTTTCCCCATATTTGATTCCCCGCCTCTGATTCCCCAACTCTGATTCCCCGCCTCTGATTCCCCAGCTCTGATTCCCCGTGTTTGATTCCCCGCCTCTGATACCCCATCTCTGATTCCCGGCCTCTGATTCCCGGCCTCTCATTCCCGGCCTCTGATTCCCGGCCTCTGATTCCCCGCCTCTGGTTCCCCGCCTCTGATTCGCTGCCTCTGATTCCTCATCTCTGATTCCGCACATCTGATTCCCTGCCTCTGATTCCCAGCCACTGACTCCCCGCCTCTGATTCCCTGCCTCTGTTTCCCCACCTCTGTTTCCCCATATCTGATTCCCCGCCTCTGATTCCCCAACTCTGATTCCCCGCCTCTGATTCCCCAGCTCTGATTCCCCGTGTTTGATTCCCCGCCTCTGATTCCCCATCTCTGATTCCCGGCCTCTGATTCCCTGCCTCTGATTCCCGGCCTCTCATTCCCGGCCTCTGATTCCCGGCCTCTGATTCCCCGCCTCTGGTTCCCCGCCTCTGATTCGCTGCCTCTGATTCCCCATCTCTGATTCCGCACATCTGATTCCCTGCCTCTGATTCCCCGCCTCTGACTCCCCGCCTCTGATTCCCAAACTCTGATTCCCCGCCTCTGATTCCCCATATCTGATTCACCGCCTCTGATTCCCAAACTCTGATTCCCCGCCTCTGATACCCCAGCTCTGATTCCCTGCCTCTGATTCCCCATATCTGATTGCCTGCCTCTGATTCCCTGCCTCTGATTCCCCGCCTCTGATTTCCCGCTTCTGATTCCCCAGCTCTGATTCCCCGCCTCTGAATCCCCAACTCTGATTCCCTGCCTCTGATTCCCCAGCTCTGATTCCCCTCATCTGATTCCCCAACTCTGATTCCCCGCCTCTGATTCCCCAGCTCTGATTCCCCGCCTCTGATTCCCGGTGTCCGATTCCCTGCCTCTGATTCACCGCCTCTGATTCCCCATCTCTGATTCCCCGCCTCTGATTCCACGTGTCTGATTCCCTGCCTCTGATTCCCGGCCTCTGATTCCCACCTCTGATTCCCTGCCACTGATTCCCCGCCCCTGATTCCCCACCTCTGATTCCCCATATCTGATTCGCCAACTCTGATTCCCCGCCTCTGATTCCCGAGCTCTGATTCCCCGTGTTTGATTCCCTGCCTCTGATTCCCCATCTCTGATTCCCCACCTCTGATTCTCCAGCTCTGATTCCCCGCCTCTGATTCACCGTGTTTGATTCCCTGCCTCTGATTCCCCGCCTCTGATTCCCCATCTCTGATTCACTTCCTTTAATTCGCCACCTCTGATTCCCCATATCAGATTCCCCGCCTCTGTTTCCCCGCCTCTGATTCCCCGCCTCTGTTTCCCCATATCTGATTCCCTGCCTCTGATTCCCTGCCTCTGATTCCCCATCTCTGATTCCCCGCCTCTGAATCCCCGTGTCTGATACCCAGCCTCTGATACCCCGCCCCTGATTCCCCACCTCTGATTCCCCATATCTGAATCCCTGCCTCTCTTTCCGCGCCTGATTCCCCGCCTCTGATTCCCCATATCTGACTCCCCGCCTCTGATTCCCCAACTCTGTTTCCCCGCCTCGGATTCACCAGCTCTGTTTCCCCACCTCTGATTCCCCGCCTCTGTTTCCCCATATCTAATTCCCCGCCTCTGATTCCCAAACTCTGATTCCACGCCTCTAATTCCCCAGCTCTGATTCCCAGCCTCAGATTCCCCACATCTGATTCCCTGCCTCTGATTCCCCGCCTCTGATTCACAGCCTCTGATTCCCCGTGTCTGATTTACAGCCTCTAATTCCCCGCCTCTGAATCCCCATCTCTGATTCACCGCCTCTGATTCCCCACCTCTGATTCCCCGTATCTGATTCCCCACCTATGTTTTCCCGCCTCTGATTCCCAACCTCTGATTCCCCTTCTCTGATTCCGCACATCCGAATCCCTGCCTCTGATTCCCCGCCTCTGATTCCCCGCCTCTGATTCCCTGCCTCTGATTCCCAACCTCTGATTCCCCACCTCTGAGTGCCCATATCTGATTCCCCGCCTCTGTTTTCCCGCCTCTGATACCCCGCCTCTGATTCCCAGGCTCTGATTCCCTGCCTCTGATTCCCCGCGTCTGATTCCCTGCCTCTGATTCCCCGCCTCTGATTCCCCGTGTCTGATACCCAGCCTCTGATACCCCGCCCCTGATTCCCCACCTCTGATTCCCCATATCTGATACCCCGCCTCTGTTTCTGCGCCTCTGATTCCCCAACTCTGATTCCCCGCCTCTGATTCCCCAGCTCTGATTCCCCGTGTTTGATTTCCCGCCTCTGATTCCCCATCTCTGATTCCCGGCCTCTGATTCCCGGCCGCTGATTTACAGCCTCTAATTCCCCGCCTCTGAATCCCCATCTCTGATTCACCGCCTCTGATTCCCCACCTCTGATTCCCCGTATCTGATTCCCCACCTATGTTTTCCCGCCTCTGATTCCCAACCTCTGATTCCCCTTCTCTGATTCCGCACATCCGAATCCCTGCCTCTGATTCCCCGCCTCTGATTCCCCGCCTCTGATTCCCTGCCTCTGATTCCCAACCTCTGATTACCCACCTCTGAGTGCCCATATCTGATTCCCCGCCTCTGTTTTCCCGCCTCTGATACCCCGCCTCTGATTCCCAGGCTCTGATTCCCTGCCTCTGATTCCCCGCGTCTGATTCCCTGCCTCTGATTCCCCGCCTCTGATTCCCCGTGTCTGATACCCAGCCTCTGATACCCCGCCCCTGATTCCCCACCTCTGATTCCCCATATCTGATACCCCGCCTCTGTTTCTGCGCCTCTGATTCCCCAACTCTGATTCCCCGCCTCTGATTCCCCAGCTCTGATTCCCCGTGTTTGATTTCCCGCCTCTGATTCCCCATCTCTGATTCCCGGCCTCTGATTCCCGGCCGCTGATTCCCGGCCTCTCATTCCCGGCCTCTGATTCCCGGCCTCTGATTCCCCGCCTCTGGTTCCCCGCCTCTGATTCGCTGCCTCTGATTCCCCATCTCTGATTCCGCACATCTCATTCCCTGCCTCTGATTCCCCGCCTCTGACTCCCCACCTCTGATTCCCTTGCCTCTGTTTCCCAACCTCTGATTCCCCACCTCTGATTCCCCATATCTGATTCCCCACCTCTGTTTCCCTGCCTCTGATTCCCCACCTCTGTTTCCCCATATCTGATTCCCCGCCTCTGATTCCCCAACTCTGATTCCCCGCCTCTGATTCCCCAGCTCTGATTCCCCACTTCTGATTCCCCGTGTTTGATTCCCTGCCTCTGATTCCCCGCCTCTGATTCCCCATCTCTGATTCACCACCTTTCATTCGCCACCTCTGATTCCCCATATCAGATTCCCCACCTCTGTTTCCCCGCCTCTGATTCCCCGCCTCTGTTTCCCCATATCTGATTCCCCACCTCTGATTCCCCATATCTGATTCCCCGCCTCTCTTTCCGCGCCTCTGATTCCCCGCCTCTGCTTCCCCATATCTGATTCCCCGCCTCTGATTCCCCAACTCTGATTCCCCGCCTCTGATTCCCCAGCTCTGTTTCCCCACCTCTGATTCCCCGCCTCTGTTTCCCCATATCTAATTCCCCGCCTCTGATTCCCAAACTCAGATTCCCCGACTCTGATTCCCCAGCTCTGATTCACCGCCTCTGATTCCCCACATCTGATTCCCTGCCTCTGATTCCCTGCCTCCGATTCCCTGCCTCTGATTCCCAACCTCTGATTCCCCACCTCTGAATCCCCATATCTGATTCCCTGCCTCTGATTCCCCGCCTCTGATTCCCTGCCTCTGATTCCCGGCCTCTGTTACCCCAGCTCTGATTCCCCGCCTCTGAATCCCCAACTCTGATTCCCTGCCTCTGATTCCCCAGCTCTGATTCCCAGCCTCTGATTCCCCAGCTCTGATTCCCTGCCTCTGATTTCCCGCCTGTGATTCCCCATCTCTGATTCACAACCTCTGATTCCCCACCTCTGATTCCCCATATCTGATTCCCCGCCTCTGTTTGCCCGCCTCTAATTCCCCGCCTCTGTTTCCCCATATCTGATTCCCCGCCTCTGAATCCCGGCCTCTGGTTCCCCGCCTCTGATTCGCTGCCTCTGATTCCCCATCTCTGATTCCGCACATCTGATTACCTGCCTCTGATTCCCCGCCTCTGACTCCCCGCCTCTGATTCCCTGCCTCTGTTTCCCAACCTCTGATTCCCCACCTCTGATTCCCCATATCTGATTCCCCACCTCTGTTTCCCTGCCTCTGATTCCCCGCCTCTGTTTCCCAATATCTGATTCCTCGCCTCTGATTCCCCAACTCTGATTCCCCGCCTCTGATTCCCCAGCTCTGATACCCCAACTCTGATTCCCCGTGTTTGATTCCCTGCCTCTGATACCCCGCCTCTGATTCCCCATCTCTGATTCACCGCCTTTCATTCGCCACCTCTGATTCCCCATATCAGATTCCCCGCCTCTGTTTCCCCGCCTCTGATTCCCCGCCTCTCTTTCCCCATATCTGATTACCCGCTTCTGATTCCACAACTCTGATTCCCCGCCTCTGATTACCCAGCTCTGATTCCCCATATCTGATTCCCCGCCTCTGATTCCCCATCTCTGATTCCGCACATCTGATTCCCTGCCTCTGATTCCCCGCCTCTGACTCCCCGCCTCTGATTCCCTGCCTCTGTTTCCCAACCTCTGATTCCCCACCTCTGATTCCCCATATCAGATTCCCCACCTCTGTTTCCCCGCCTCTGATTCCCCGCCTCTGTTTCCCCATATCTGATTCCCCACCTCTGATTCCACATATCTGATTCCCCGCCTCTCTTTCCGCGCCTCTGATTCCCCGCCTCTGCTTCCCCATATCTGATTCCCCGCCTCTGATTCCCCAACTCTGATTCCCCGCCTCTGATTCCCCAGCTCTGTTTCCCCACCTCTGATTCCCCGCCTCTGTTTCCCCATATCTAATTCCCCGCCTCTGATTCCCAAACTCTGATTCCCCGACTCTGATTCCCCAGCTCTGATTCACCGCCTCTGATTCCCCACATCTGATTCCCTGCCTCTGATTCCCTGCCTCCGATTCCCTGCCTCTGATTCCCAACCTCTGATTCCCCACCTCTGAATCCCCATATCTGATTCCCTGCCTCTGATTCCCCGCCTCTGATTCCCTGCCTCTGATTCCCCGCCTCTGATTCCCCAGCTCTGATTCCCCGCCTCTGAATCCCCAACTCTGATTCACCGCCTTTCATTCGCCACCTCAGATTCCATATATCAGATTCCCCGCCTCTGTTTCCCCGCCTCTGATTCCCCGCCTCTCTTTCCCCATATCTGATTCCCCGCCTCTGATTCCCCGCCTCTGATTCCACGCCTCTGATTACCCATATCTGATTCCCCGCCTCTGGTTCCCCGCCTCTGATTCGCTGCCTCTGATTCCCCATCTCTGATTCCGCACATCTGATTCCCTGCCTCTGAATCCCCGTTTCTGATACCCAGCCTCTGATACCCCTCCCCGATTCGCACCTCTGATTCCCCATATCTGATTTCCCGCCTCTCTTTCCGCGCCTCTGATTCCCCGCCTCTGATTCCCCATATCTGATTCCCCTCCTCTGATTCCCAAACTCTGATTCCCCGCCTCTGATACCCCAGCTCTGATTCCCCGCCTCTGATTCCCCAACTCTGATTCACCGCCTCTGATTCCCCACCTCTGATTCCCCGTATCTGATTCCCCACCTATGTTTTTCCGCCTCTGATTCCCCGCCTCTGATTCCCCATCTCTGATTCCTGGACTCTGATTCCCCACCTCTGATTCCCCATCTCTGATTCCGCACATCCGAAACCCTGCCTCTGATTCCCCGCCTCTGATTCCCCGCCTCTGATTCCCTGCCTCTGATTCCCAACCTCTGATTCCCCACCTCTGAGTCCCCATATCTGATTCCCCGCCTCTCTTTCCCCGCCTCTGATTCCCCGCCTCTGATTCCCAGGCTCTGATTCCCCGCCTCTGATTCACCGCGTCTGATTCCCTGCCTCTGATTCCCGGCCTCTGATTCCCCATCTCTGATTCCCCGCCTCTGAATCCCCGTGTCTGATACCCAGCCTCTGATACCCCGCCCCTGATTCCCCACCTCTGATTCCCCATATCTGATACCCCGCCTCTGTTTCTGCACCTCTGATTCCCCGCCTCTGATTCCCCGCCTCTGTTTCCCCATATTTGATTCCCCGCCTCTGATTCCCCAACTCTGATTCCCCGCCTCTGATTCCCCAGCTCTGATTCCCCGTGTTTGATTCCCCGCCTCTGATACCCCATCTCTGATTCCCGGCCTCTGATTCCCGGCCTCTCATTCCCGGCCTCTGATTCCCGGCCTCTGATTCCCCGCCTCTGGTTCCCCGCCTCTGATTCGCTGCCTCTGATTCCTCATCTCTGATTCCGCACATCTGATTCCCTGCCTCTGATTCCCAGCCTCTGACTCCCCGCCTCTGATTCCCTGCCTCTGTTTCCCCGCCTCTGTTTCCCCATATCTGATTCCCCGCCTCTGATTCCCCAACTCTGATTCCCCGCCTCTGATTCCCCAGCTCTGATTCCCCGTGTTTGATTGCCCGCCTCTGATTCCCCATCTCTGATTCCCGGCCTCTGATTCCCTGCCTCTGATTCCCGGCCTCTCATTCCCGGCATCTGATTCCCGGCCTCTGATTACCCGCCTCTGGTTCCCCGCCTCTGATTCGCTGCCTCTGATTCCCCATCTCTGATTCCGCACATCTGATTCCCTGCCTCTGATTCCCCGCCTCTGACTCCCCGCCTCTGATTCCCTGCCTCTGTTTCCAAACCTTTGATTCCCCACCTCTGATTCCCCATATCTGATTCCCCACCTCTGTTTCCCTGCCTCTGATTCCCCACCTCTGTTTCACCATATCTGATTCCACGCCTCTGATTCCCCAACTCTGATTCCCCGCCACTGATTCCCCAGCTCTGATTCCCCACCTCTGATTCCCCGTGTTTGATTCCCTGCCTCTGATTCCCCGCCTCTGATTCCCCATCTCTGATTCACCGCCTTTCATTCGCCACCTCTGATTCCCCAATCAGATTCCGCGCCTCTGTTTCCCCGCCTCTGATTCCCCGCCTCTGTTTCCCCATATCTGATTCCCCGCCTCTGATTCCCCAACTCTGATTCCCCGCCTCTGATTCCCCAGCTCTGATACCCCACCTCTGATTCCCCGTGTTTGATTCCCTGCCTCTGATTCCCCGCCTCTGATTCCCCATCTCTGATTCACCGCCTTTCATTCGCCACCTCAGATTCCCCATATCAGATTCCCCGCCTCTGTTTCCCCGCCTCTGATTCCCCGCCTCTCTTTCCCCATATCTGATTCCCCGCCTCTGATTCCCCAACTCTGATTCCCCGCCTCTGATTACCCATATCTGATTCCCCGCCTCTGGTTCCCCGCCTCTGATTCGCTGCCTCTGATTCCCCATCTCTGATTCCGCACATCTGATTCCCTGCCTCTGAATCCCCGTTTCTGATACCCAGCCTCTGATACCCCTCCCCGATTTGCACCTCTGATTCCCCATATCTGATTTCCCGCCTATCTTTCCGCGCCTCTGATTCCCCGCCTCTGATTCCCCATATCTGATTCCCCTCCTCTGATTCCCGGCCTCTGATTCCCCGCCTCTGATACCCCAGCTCTGATTCCCCGCCTCTGATTCCCCAACTCTGATTCACCGCCTCTGATTCCCCACCTCTGATTCCCCGTATTTGATTCCCCACCTATGTTTTTCCGCCTCTGATTCCCCGCCTCTGATTCCCCATCTCTGATTCCTGGACTCTGATTCCCCACCTCTGATTCCCCATCTCTGATTCCGCACATCCGAAACCCTGCCTCTGATTCCCCGCCTCTGATTCCCCGCCTCTGATTCCCTGCCTCTGATTCCCAACCTCTGATTCCCCACCTCTGAGTCCCCATATCTGATTCCCCGCCTCTCTTTCCCCGCCTCTGATTCCCCGCCTCTGATTCCCAGGCTCTGATTCCCCGCCTCTGATTCACCGCGTCTGATTCCCTGCCTCTGATTCCCGGCCTCTGATTCCCCATCTCTGATTCCCCGCCTCTGAATCCCCGTGTCTGATACCCAGCCTCTGATACCCCGCCCCTGATTCCCCACCTCTGATTCCCCATATCTGATACCCCGCCTCTGTTTCTGCACCTCTGATTCCCCGCCTCTGATTCCCCGCCTCTGTTTCCCCATATTTGATTCCCCGCCTCTGATTCCCCAACTCTGATTCCCCGCCTCTGATTCCCCAGCTCTGATTCCCCGTGTTTGATTCCCCGCCTCTGATACCCCATCTCTGATTCCCGGCCTCTGATTCCCGGCCTCTCATTCCCGGCCTCTGATTCCCGGCCTCTGATTCCCCGCCTCTGGTTCCCCGCCTCTGATTCGCTGCCTCTGATTCCTCATCTCTGATTCCGCACATCTGATTCCCTGCCTCTGATTCCCAGCCTCTGACTCCCCGCCTCTGATTCCCTGCCTCTGTTTCCCCGCCTCTGTTTCCCCATATCTGATTCCCCGCCTCTGATTCCCCAACTCTGATTCCCCGCCTCTGATTCCCCAGCTCTGATTCCCCGTGTTTGATTGCCCGCCTCTGATTCCCCATCTCTGATTCCCGGCCTCTGATTCCCTGCCTCTGATTCCCGGCCTCTCATTCCCGGCATCTGATTCCCGGCCTCTGATTACCCGCCTCTGGTTCCCCGCCTCTGATTCGCTGCCTCTGTTTCCCCATCTCTGATTCCGCACATCTGATTCCCTGCCTCTGATTCCCCGCCTCTGACTCCCCGCCTCTGATTCCCTGCCTCTGTTTCCAAACCTTTGATTCCCCACCTCTGATTCCCCATATCTGATTCCCCACCTCTGTTTCCCTGCCTCTGATTCCCCACCTCTGTTTCACCATATCTGATTCCACGCCTCTGATTCCCCAACTCTGATTCCCCGCCACTGATTCCCCAGCTCTGATTCCCCACCTCTGATTCCCCGTGTTTGATTCCCTGCCTCTGATTCCCCGCCTCTGATTCCCCATCTCTGATTCACCGCCTTTCATTCGCCACCTCTGATTCCCCAATCAGATTCCGCGCCTCTGTTTCCCCGCCTCTGATTCCCCGCCTCTGTTTCCCCATATCTGATTCCCCGCCTCTGATTCCCCAACTCTGATTCCCCGCCTCTGATTCCCCAGCTCTGATACCCCACCTCTGATTCCCCGTGTTTGATTCCCTGCCTCTGATACCCCGCCTCTGATTCCCCATCTCTGATTCACCGCCTTTCATTCGCCACCTCAGATTCCCCATATCAGATTCCCCGCCTCTGTTTCCCCGCCTCTGATTCCCCGCCTCTCTTTCCCCATATCTGATTCCCCGCCTCTGATTCCCCAACTCTGATTCCCCGCCTCTGATTACCCATATCTGATTCCCCGCCTCTGGTTCCCCGCCTCTGATTCGCTGCCTCTGATTCCCCATCTCTGATTCCGCACATCTGATTCCCTGCCTCTGAATCCCCGTTTCTGATACCCAGCCTCTGATACCCCTCCCCGATTTGCACCTCTGATTCCCCATATCTGATTTCCCGCCTATCTTTCCGCGCCTCTGATTCCCCGCCTCTGATTCCCCATATCTGATTCCCCTCCTCTGATTCCCGGCCTCTGATTCCCCGCCTCTGATACCCCAGCTCTGATTCCCCGCCTCTGATTCCCCAACTCTGATTCACCGCCTCTGATTCCCCACCTCTGATTCCCCGTATTTGATTCCCCACCTATGTTTTTCCGCCTCTGATTCCCCGCCTCTGATTCCCCATCTCTGATTCCTGGACTCTGATTCCCCACCTCTGATTCCCCATCTCTGATTCCGCACATCCGAAACCCTGCCTCTGATTCCCCGCCTCTGATTCCCCGCCTCTGATTCCCTGCCTCTGATTCCCAACCTCTGATTCCCCACCTCTGAGTCCCCATATCTTATTCCCCGCCTCTCTTTCCCTGCCTCTGATTCCCCGCCTCTGATTCCCAGGCTCTGATTCCCCGCCTCTGATTCCCCGCGTCTGATTCCCTGCCTCTGATTCCCCGCCTCTGATTCCCCATCTCTGATTCCCCACCTCTGAATCCCCGTGTCTGATACCCAGCCTCTGAAACCCCGCCCCTGATTCCCCACCTCTGATTCCCCATATCTGATACCCCGCCTCTGTTTCTGTGCCTCTGATTCCCCGCCTCTGATTCCCCGCCTCTGTTTCCCCATATTTGATTCCCCGCCTCTGATTCCCCAACTCTGATTCCCCGCCTCTGATTCCCCAGCTCTGATTCCCCGTGTTTGATTCCCCGCCTCTGATACCCCATCTCTGATTCCCGGCCTCTGATTCCCGGCCTCTCATTCCCGGCCTCTGATTCCCGGCCTCTGATTCCCCGCCTCTGGTTCCCCGCCTCTGATTCGCTGCCTCTGATTCCTCATCTCTGATTCCGCACATCTGATTCCCTGCCTCTGATTCCCAGCCACTGACTCCCCGCCTCTGATTCCCTGCCTCTGTTTCCCCACCTCTGTTTCCCCATATCTGATTCCCCGCCTCTGATTCCCCAACTCTGATTCCCCGCCTCTGATTCCCCAGCTCTGATTCCCCGTGTTTGATTCCCCGCCTCTGATTCCCCATCTCTGATTCCCGGCCTCTGATTCCCTGCCTCTGATTCCCGGCCTCTCATTCCCGGCCTCTGATTCCCGGCCTCTGATTCCCCGCCTCTGGTTCCCCGCCTCTGATTCGCTGCCTCTGATTCCCCATCTCTGATTCCGCACATCTGATTCCCTGCCTCTGATTCCCCGCCTCTGACTCCCCGCCTCTGATTCCCAAACTCTGATTCCCCGCCTCTGATTCCCCATATCTGATTCACGGCCTCTGATTCCCAAACTCTGATTCCCCGCCTCTGATACCCCAGCTCTGATTCCCTGCCTCTGATTCCCCATATCTGATTGCCTGCCTCTGATTCCCTGCCTCTGATTCCCCGCCTCTGATTTCCCGCTTCTGATTCCCCAGCTCTGATTCCCCGCCTCTGAATCCCCAACTCTGATTCCCTGCCTCTGATTCCCCAGCTCTGATTCCCCTCATCTGATTCCCCAGCTCTGATTCCCTGCCTCTGATTTCGCGCCTGTGATTCCCCATTTCTGATTCACAACCTCTGATTCCCCACATCTGATTCACCACATCTGATTCCCCTCCTCTGATTCCCCAACTCTGATTCCCCGCCTCTGATTCCCCAGCTCTGATTCCCCGCCTCTGATTCCCGGTGTCCGATTCCCTGCCTCTGATTCACCGCCTCTGATTCCCCATCTCTGATTCCCCGCCTCTGATTCCACGTGTCTGATTCCCTGCCTCTGATTCCCGGCCTCTGATTCCCACCTCTGATTCCCTGCCACTGATTCCCCGCCCCTGATTCCCCACCTCTGATTCCCCATATCTGATTCGCCAACTCTGATTCCCCGCCTCTGATTCCCGAGCTCTGATTCCCCGTGTTTGATTCCCTGCCTCTGATTCCCCATCTCTGATTCCCCACCTCTGATTCTCCAGCTCTGATTCCCCGCCTCTGATTCACCGTGTTTGATTCCCTGCCTCTGATTCCCCGCCTCTGATTCCCCATCTCTGATTCACTTCCTTTAATTCGCCACCTCTGATTCCCCATATCAGATTCCCCGCCTCTGTTTCCCCGCCTCTGATTCCCCGCCTCTGTTTCCCCATATCTGATTCCCTGCCTCTGATTCCCTGCCTCTGATTCCCCATCTCTGATTCCCCGCCTCTGAATCCCCGTGTCTGATACCCAGCCTCTGATACCCCGCCCCTGATTCCCCACCTCTGATTCCCCATATCTGATTCCCTGCCTCTCTTTCCGCGCCTGATTCCCCGCCTCTGATTCCCCATATCTGACTCCCCGCCTCTGATTCCCCAACTCTGTTTCCCCGCCTCGGATTCACCAGCTCTGTTTCCCCACCTCTGATTCCCCGCCTCTGTTTCCCCATATCTAATTCCCCGCCTCTGATTCCCAAACTCTGATTCCACGCCTCTAATTCCCCAGCTCTGATTCCCAGCCTCAGATTCCCCACATCTGATTCCCTGCCTCTGATTCCCTGCCTCCGATTCCCTGCCTCTGATTCTCAACCTCTGATTCCCCACCTCTGAATCCCCATGTCTGATTCCCTGCCTCTGATTCCCCGCCTCTGATTCCCTGCCTCTGATTCCCCGCCACTGATTCCCCAGCTCTGATTCCCCGCCTCTGAATCCCCAACTCTGATTCCCTGCCTCTGATTCCCCAGCTCTGATTCCCCGCCTCTGATTCCCCAGCTCTGATTCCCCGCCTCTGATTCCCCAGCTCTGATTCCCTGCCTTTGATTTCCCGCCTGTGATTCCCCATCTCTGATTCACAACCTCTGATTCCCCACCTCTGATTCCCCATATCTGATTCCCCGCCTCTGTTTGCCCGCTTCTAATTCCCCGCCTCTGTTTCCCCATATCTGATTCCCCACCTCTGAATCCCGGCCTCTGGTTCCCCGCCTCTGATTCGCTGCCTCTGATTCCCCATCTCTGATTCAGCACATCTGATTCCCTGCCTCTGATTCCCTGCCTCTGACTCCCCGCCTCTGATTCCCTGCGTCTGTTTCCCAACCTCTGATTCCACACCTCTGATTCCCCATATCTGATTCCCCACCTCTGTTTCCCTGCCTCTGATTCCCCGCCTCTGTTTCCCAATATCTGATTCCTCGCCTCTGATTCCCCAACTCTGATTCCCCGCCTCTGATTCCCCAGCTCTGATACCCCACCTCTGATTCCCCGTGTTTGATTCCCTGCCTCTGATTCCCCGCCTCTGATTCCCCATCTCTGATTCACCGCCTTTCATTCGCCACCTCTGATTCCCCATATCAGATTCCCCGCCTCTGTTTCCCCACCTCTGATTCCCCGCCTCTCTTTTCCCATATCTGATTCTCCGCCTCTGATTCCCCAACTCTGATTCCCCGCCTCTGATTACCCAGCTCTGATTCCCCACCTCTGATTCCCCGCGTCTGATTCCCTGCCTCTGATTCCCAGCCTCTGATTCCCCATCTCTGATTCCCCGCCCCTGAATCCCCGTGTCTGATACCCAGCCTCTGATACCCCTCCCCGATTCCCCACCTCTGATTCCCCATATTAGATTTCCCGCCTCTCTTTCCGTGCCTCTGATTCCCCATATCTGATTCCCCACCTCTGATTCCCAAACTCTGATTCCCCGCCTCTGATTACCCAGCTCTGATTCCCCACCTCTGATTCCCCGCGTCTGATTCCCTGCCTCTGATTCCCCGCCTCTGATTCCCCATCTCTGATTCCCCGCCCCTGAATCCCCGTGTCTGATACCCAGCCTCTGATACCCCTCCCCGATTCCCCACCTCTGATTCCCCATATTAGATTTCCCGCCTCTCTTTCCGTGCCTCTGATTCCCCATATCTGATTCCCCACCTCTGATTCCCAAACTCTGATTCCCCGCCTCTGATACCCCAGCTCTGATTCCCTGCCTCTGATTCGCCACATCTGATTCCCTGCCTCTGATTCCCCGCCTCTGATTCCCTGCCTCTGATTCCCCGCCACTGATTCCCCAGCTCTGATTCCCCGCCTCTGAATCCCCAACTCTGATTCCCTGCCTCTGATTCCCCAGCTCTGATTCCCCGCCTCTGATTCCCCAGCTCTGATTCCCCGCCTCTGATTCCCCAGGTCTGATTCCCTGCCTTTGATTTCCCGCCTGTGATTCCCCATCTCTGATTCACAACCTCTGATTCCCCACCTCTGATTCCCCATATCTGATTCCCCGCCTCTGTTTGCCCGTCTCTAATTCCCCGCCTCTGTTTCCCCATATCTGATTCCCCACCTCTGAATCCCCGCCTCTGGTTCCCCGCCTCTGATTCGCTGCCTCTGATTCCACATCTCTGATTCCGCACATCTGATTCCCTGCCTCTGATTCCCTGCCTCTGACTCCCCGCCTCTGATTCCCTGCGTCTGTTTCCCAACCTCTGATTCCCCACCTCTGATTCCCCATATCTGATTCCCCACCTCTGTTTACCTGCCTCTGATTCCCCGCCTCTGTTTCCCAATATCTGATTCCTCGCCTCTGATTCCCCAACTCTGATTCCCCCCCTCTGATTCCCCAGCTCTGATACCCCACCTCTGATTCCCCGTGTTTGATTCCCTGCCTCTGATTCCCCGCCTCTGATTCCCCATCTCTGATTCACCGCCTTTCATTCGCCACCTCTGATTCCCCATATCAGATTCCCCGCCTCTGTTTCCCCACCTCTGATTCCCCGCCTCTCTTTTCCCATATCTGATTCTCCGCCTCTGATTCCCCAACTCTGATTCCCCGCCTCTGATTACCCAGCTCTGATTCCCCACCTCTGATTCCCCGCGTCTGATTCCCTGCCTCTGATTCCCCGCCTCTGATTCCCTGCCTCTGATTCCCCGCCTCTGATTCCCCGCTTCTGATTCCCCAGCTCAGATTCCCCGCCTCTGAATCCCCATCTCTGATTCCCTGCCTCTGATTCCCCAGCTCTGATTCCCCTCCTCTGATTCCCCAGCTCTGATTCCCTGCCTCTGATTTCCCGCCTGTGATTCCCCATCTCTGATTCACAACCTCTGATTCCCCACCTCTGATTCACCACATCTGATTCCCCGCCTCTGATTCCCCAACTCTGATTCCCCGCCTCTGATTCCCCAGCTCTGATTCCCCGCCTCTGATTCCCGGTGTCCAATTCCCTGCCTCTGATTCACCGCCTCTGATTCCCCATCTCTGATTCTCCGCCTCTGATTCCCCGTGTCTGATTCCCTGCCTCTGATTCCCCGCCTCTGATTCCCACCTCTGATTCCCTGCCACTGATTCCCCGCCCCTGATTCCCCAACTCTGATTCCCCATATCTGATTCGCCAACTCTGATTCCCCGCCTCTGATTCCCCAGCTCTGATTCCCCGTGTTTGATTCCCCGCCTCTGATTCCCCATCTCTGATTCCCCGCCTCTGATTCCCCGGCCTCTGATTCCCGGCCTCTCATTCCCAACCTCTGATTCCCCACCTCTGATTCCCCATATATGATTCCCCACCTCTGATTCCCTGCCTCTGATTCCCCGCCTCTGTTTCCCAATATCTGATTCCCCGCCTCTGATTCCCCAACTCTGATTCCCCGCCTCTGATTCCCCAGCTCTGATACCCCACCTCTGATTCCCCGTGTTTGATTCCCTGCCTCTGATTCCCCGCCTCTGATTCCCCATCTCTGATTCACCGCCTTTCATTCGCCACCTCAGATTCCCCATATCAGATTCCCCGCCTCTGTTTCCCCGCCTCTGATTCCCCGCCTCTCTTTCCCCATATCTGATTCCCCGCCTCTGATTCCCCAACTCTGATTCCCCGCCTCTGATTACCCATATCTGATTCCCCGCCTCTGGTTCCCCGCCTCTGATTCGCTGCCTCTGATTCCCCATCTCTGATTCCGCACATCTGATTCCCTGCCTCTGAATCCCCGTTTCTGATACCCAGCCTCTGATACCCCTCCCCGATTCGCACCTCTGATTCCCCATATCTGATTTCCCGCCTCTCTTTCCGCGCCTCTGATTCCCCGCCTCTGATTCCCCATATCTGATTCCCTGCCTCTGATTCCCAAACTCTGATTCCCCGCCTCTGAAACCCCAGCTCTGATTCCCCGCCTCTGATTCCCCAACTCTGATTCACCGCCTCTGATTCCCCACATCTGATTCCCTGCCTCTGATTCCCTGCCTCCGATTCCCTGCCTCTGATTCCCAACCTCTGATTCCCCACCTCTGAATCCCCATATCTGATTCCCTGCCTCTGATTCCCCGCCTCTGATTCCCTGCCTCTGATTCCCGGCCTCTGTTTCCCCAGCTCTGATTCCCCGCCTCTGAATCCCCAACTCTGATTCCCTGCCTCTGATTCCCCAGCTCTGATTCCCAGCCTCTGATTCCCCAGCTCTGATTCCCTGCCTCTGATTTCCCGCCTGTGATTCCCCATCTCTGATTCACAACCTCTGATTCCCCACCTCTGATTCCCCATATCTGATTCCCCGCCTCTGTTTGCCCGCCTCTAATTCCCCGCCTCTGTTTCCCCATATCTGATTCCCCGCCTCTGAATCCCCGCCTCTGGTTCCCCGCCTCTGATTCGCTGCCTCTGATTCCCCATCTCTGATTCCGCACATCTGATTCCCTGCCTCTGATTCCCCGCCTCTGACTCCCCGCCTCTGATTCCCTGCCTCTGTTTCCCAACCTCTGATTCCCCACCTCTGATTCCCCATATCTGATTCCCCACCTCTGTTTCCCTGCCTCTGATTCCCCGCCTCTGTTTCCCAATATCTGATTCCTCGCCTCTGATTCCCCAACTCTGATTCCCCAACTCTGATTCCCCGCCTCTGATTCCCCAGCTCTGATACCCCAACTCTGATTCCCCGTGTTTGATTCCCTGCCTCTGATACCCCGCCTCTGATTCCCCATCTCTGATTCACCGCATTTCATTCGCCACCTCTGATTCCCCATATCAGATTCCCCGCCTCTGTTTCCCCGCCTCTGATTCCCCGCCTCTCTTTCCCCATATCTGATTACCCGCCTCTGATTCCACAAATCTGATTCCCCGCCTCTGATTACCCAGCTCTGATTCCCCATATCTGATTCCCCGCCTCTGATTCCCCATCTCTGATTCAGCACATCTGATTCCCTGCCTCTGATTCCCCGCCTCTGACTACCCGCCTCTGATTCCCTGCCTCTGTTTCCCAACCTCTGATTCCCCACCTCTGATTCCCCATATCTGATTCCCCACCTCTGTTTCCCTGCCTCTGATTCCCCACCTCTGTTTCCCCATATCTGATTCCCCGCCTCTGATTCCCCAACTCTGATTCCCCGCCTCTGATTCCCCAGCTCTGATTCCCCACTTCTGATTCCCCGTGTTTGATTCCCTGCCTCTGATTCCCCGCCTCTGATTCCCCATCTCTGATTCACCACCTTTCATTCGCCACCTCTGATTCCCCATATCAGATTCCCCACCTCTGTTTCCCCGCCTCTGATTCCCCGCCTCTGTTTCCCCATATCTGATTCCCCACCTCTGATTCCACATATCTGATTCCCCGCCTCTCTTTCCGCGCCTCTGATTCCCCGCCTCTGCTTCCCCATATCTGATTCCCCGCCTCTGATTCCCCAACTCTGATTCCCCGCCTCTGATTCCCCAGCTCTGTTTCCCCACCTCTGATTCCCCTCCTCTGTTTCCCCATATCTAATTCCCCGCCTCTGATTCCCAAACACTGATTCCCCGACTCTGATTCCCCAGCTCTGATTCACCGCCGCTGATTCCCCACATCTGATTCCCTGCCTCTGATTCCCTGCCTCCGATTCCCTGCCTCTGATTCCCAACCTCTGATTCCCCACCTCTGAATCCCCATATCTGATTCCCTGCCTCTGATTCCCCGCCTCTGATTCCCTGCCTCTGATTCCCCGCCTCTGATTCCCCAGCTCTGATTCCCCGCCTCTGAATCCCCAACTCTGATTCCCTGCCTCTGATTCCCCAGCTCTGATTCCCAGCCTCTGATTCCCCAGCTCTGATTCCCTGCCTCTGATTTCCCGCCTGTGATTCCCCATCTCTGATTCACAACCTCTGATTCCCCACCTCTGATTCCCCATATCTGATTCCCCGCCTCTGTTTGCCCGCCTCTAATTCCCCGCCTCTGTTTCCCCATATCTGATTCCACGCCTCTGAATCCCCGCCTCTGGTTCCCCGCCTCTGATTCGCTGCCTCTGATTCCCCATCTCTGATTCCGCACATCTGATTCCCTGCCTCTGATTCCCCGCCTCTGACTCCCCGCCTCTGATTCCCTGCCTCTGTTTCCCAACCTCTGATTCCCCACCTCTGATTCCCCATATCTGATTCCCCACCTCTGTTTCCCTGCCTCTGATTCCCCGCCTCTGTTTCCCAATATCTGATTCCTCGCCTCTGATTCCCCAACTCTGATTCCCCGCCTCTGATTCCCCAGCTCTGATACCCCACCTCTGATTCCCCGTGTTTGATTCCCTGCCTCTGATACCCCGCCTCTGATTCCCCATCTCTGATTCACCGCCTTTCATTCGCCACCTCTGATTCCCCATATCAGATTCCCCGCCTCTGTTTCCCCGCCTCTGATTCCCCGCCTCTCTTTCCCCATATCTGATTACCTGCCTCTGATTCCACAACTCTGATTCCCCGCCTCTGATTCCCCAGCTCTGATACCCCAACTCTGATTCCCCGTGTTTGATTCCCTGCCTCTGATACCCCGCCTCTGATTCCCCATCTCTGATTCACCGCATTTCATTCGCCACCTCTGATTCCCCATATCAGATTCCCCGCCTCTGTTTCCCCGCCTCTGATTCCTCGCCTCTCTTTCCCCATATCTGATTACCCGCCTCTGATTCCACAACTCTGATTCCCCGCCTCTGATTACCCAGCTCTGATTCCCCATATCTGATTCCCCGCCTCTGATTCCCCATCTCTGATTCCGCACATCTGATTCCCTGCCTCTGATTCCCCGCCTCTGACTCCCCGCCTCTGATTCCCTGCCTCTGTTTCCCAACCTCTGATTCCCCACCTCTGATTCCCCATATCTGATTCCCCACCTCTGTTTCCCTGCCTCTGATTCCCCACCTCTGTTTCCCCATATCTGATTCCCCGCCTCTGATTCCCCAACTCTGATTCCCCGCCTCTGATTCCCCAGCTCTGATTCCCCACTTCTGATTCCCCGTGTTTGATTCCCTGCCTCTGATTCCCCGCCTCTGATTCCCCATCTCTGATTCACCGCCTTTCATTCGCCACCTCTGATTCCCCATATCAGATTCCCCACCTCTGTTTCCCCGCCTCTGATTCCCCGCCTCTGTTTCCCCATATCTGATTCCCCACCTCTGATTCCACATATCTGATTCCCCGCCTCTCTTTCCGCGCCTCTGATTCCCCGCCTCTGCTTCCCCATATCTGATTCCCCGCCTCTGATTCCCCAACTCTGATTCCCCGCCTCTGATTCCCCAGCTCTGTTTCCCCACCTCTGATTCCCCTCCTCTGTTTCCCCATATCTAATTCCCCGCCTCTGATTCCCAAACCCTGATTCCCCGACTCTGATTCCCCAGCTCTGATTCACCGCCTCTGATTCCCCACATCTGATTCCCTGCCTCTGATTCCCTGCCTCCGATTCCCTGCCTCTGATTGCCAACCTCTGATTCCCCACCTCTGAATCCCCATATCTGATTCCCTGCCTCTGATTCCCCGCCTCTGATTCCCTGCCTCTGATTCCCCGCCTCTGATTCCCCAGCTCTGATTCCCCGCCTCTGAATCCCCAACTCTGATTCCCTGCCTCTGATTCCCCAGCTCTGATTCCCAGCCTCTGATTCCCCAGCTCTGATTCCCTGCCTCTGATTTCCCGCCTGTGATTCCCCATCTCTGATTCACAACCTCTGATTCCCCACCTCTGATTCCCCATATCTGATTCCCCGCCTCTGTTTGCCCGCCTCTAATTCCCCGCCTCTGTTTCCCCATATCTGATTCCACGCCTCTGAATCCCCGCCTCTGGTTCCCCGCCTCTGATTCGCTGCCTCTGATTCCCCATCTCTGATTCCGCACATCTGATTCCCTGCCTCTGATTCCCCGCCTCTGACTCCCCGCCTCTGATTCCCTGCCTCTGTTTCCCAACCTCTGATTCCCCACCTCTGATTCCCCATATCTGATTCCCCACCTCTGTTTCCCTGCCTCTGATTCCCCGCCTCTGTTTCCCAATATCTGATTCCTCGCCTCTGATTCCCCAACTCTGATTCCCCGCCTCTGATTCCCCAGCTCTGATACCCCACCTCTGATTCCCCGTGTTTGATTCCCTGCCTCTGATACCCCGCCTCTGATTCCCCATCTCTGATTCACCGCCTTTCATTCGCCACCTCTGATTCCCCATATCAGATTCCCCGCCTCTGTTTCCCCGCCTCTGATTCCCCGCCTCTCTTTCCCCATATCTGATTACCCGCCTCTGATTCCACAACTCTGATTCCCCGCCTCTGATTACCCAGCTCTGATTCCCCGCCTCTGATTCCCCGCGTCTGATTCCCTGCCTCTGATTCCCCGCCTCGGATTCCCCATCTCTGATTCCCCGCCTCTGAATCCCCGTGTCTGATACCCAGCCTCTGATACCCCTCCCCTGATTCTCCACCTCTGATTCCCCATATCTGATTCCCCGCCTCTGATTCCCAAACTCTGATTCCCCGCCTCTGATTCCCCATATCTGATTCCCCGCCTCTGATTCCCAAACTCTGATTCCCCGCCTCTGATACCCCAGCTCTGATTCCCTGCCTCTGATTCCCCACATCTGATTCCCTGCCTCTGATTCCACGCCTCTGATTCCCTGCCTCTGATTCCCAACCTCTGATTCCCCACCTCTGAATCCCCATATCTGATTGCCTGCCTCTGATTCCCTGCCTCTAATTCCCCGCCTCTGATTTCCCGCTTCTGATTCCCCAGCTCTGATTCCCCGCCTCTGAATCCCCAACTCTGATTCCCTGCCTCTGATTCCCCAGCTCTGATTCCCCTCATCTGATTCCCCAGCTCTGATTCCCTGCCTCTGATTTCGCGCCTGTGATTCCCCATTTCTGATTCACAACCTCTGATTCCCCACCTCTGATTCACCACATCTGATTCCCCTCCTCTGATTCCCCAACTCTGATTCCCCGCCTCTGATTCCCCAGCTCTGATTCCCCACCTCTGATTCCCGGTGTCCGATTCCCTGCCTCTGATTCACCGCCTCTGATTCCCCATCTCTGATTCCCCGCCTCTGATTCCACGTGTCTGATTCCCTGCCTCTGATTCCCGGCCTCTGATTCCCACCTCTGATTCCCTGCCACTGATTCCCCGCCCCTGATTCCCCACCTCTGATTCCCCATATCTGATTCGCCAACTCTGATTCCCCGCCTCTGATTCCCCAGCTCTGATTCCCCGTGTTTGATTCCCTGCCTCTGATTCCCCTTCTCTGATTCCCCACCTCTGATTCTCCAGCTCTGATTCCCCGCCTCTGATTCACCGTGTTTGATTCCCTGCCTCTGATTCCCCGCCTCTGATTCCCCATCTCTGATTCACTTCCTTTAATTCGCCACCTCTGATTCCCCATATCAGATTCCCCGCCTCTGTTTCCCCGCCTCTGATTCCCCGCCTCTGTTTCCCCATATCTGATTCCCTGCCTCTGATTCCCTGCCTCTGATTCCCCATCTCTGATTCCCCTCCTCTGAATCCCCGTGTCTGATTCCCAGCCTCTGATACCCCGCCCCTGATTCCCCACCTCTGATTCCCCATATCTGATTCCCTGCCTCCCTTTCCGCGCCTGATTCCCCGCCTCTGATTCCCCATATCTGATTCCCCGCCTCTGATTCCCCAACTCTGATTCCCCGCCTCTGATTCACCAGCTCTGTTTCCCCACCTCTGATTCACCGCCTCTGTTTCCCCATATCTAATTCCCCGCCTCTGATTCCCAAACTCTGATTCCACGCATCTAATTCCCCAGCTCTGATTCCCAGCCTCAGATTCCCCACATCTGATTCCCTGCCTCTGATTCCCTGCCTCCGATTCCCTGCCTCTGATTCTCAACCTCTGATTCCCCACCTCTGAATCCCCATATCTGATTCCCTGCCTCTGATTCCCCGCCTCTGATTCCCTGCCTCTGATTCCCCGCCACTGATTCCCCAGCTCTGATTCCCCGCCTCTGAATCCCCAACTCTGATTCCCTGCCTCTGATTCCCCAGCTCTGATTCCCCGCCTCTGATTCCCCAGCTCTGATTCCCCGCCTCTGATTCCCCAGCTCTGATTCCCTGCCTTTGATTTCCCGCCTGTGATTCCCCATCTCTGATTCACAACCTCTGATTCCCCACCTCTGATTCCCCATATCTGATTCCCCGCCTCTGTTTGCCCGCCTCTAATTCCCCGCCTCTGTTTCCCCATATCTGATTCCCCACCTCTGAATCCCCGCCTCTGGTTCCCCGCCTCTGATTCGCTGCCTCTGATTCCCAATCTCTGATTCCGCACATCTGATTCCCTGCCTCTGATTCCCTGCCTCTGACTCCCCGCCTCTGATTCCCCATATCTGATTCCCCACCTCTGATTCCCAAACTCTGATTCCCCGCCTCTGATTCCCCATATCTGATTCCCCGCCTCTGATTCCCAAACTCTGATTCCCCGCCTCTGATACCCCAGCTCTGATTCCCTGCCTCTGATTCCCCACATCTGATTCCCTGCCTCTGATTCCACGCCTCTGATTCCCTGCCTCTGATTCCCAACCTCTGATTCCCCACCTCTGAATCCCCATATCTGATTGCCTGCCTCTGATTCCCTGCCTCTAATTCCCCGCCTCTGATTTCCCGCTTCTGATTCCCCAGCTCTGATTCCCCGCCTCTGAATCCCCAACTCTGATTCCCTGCCTCTGATTCCCCAGCTCTGATTCCCCTCATCTGATTCCCCAGCTCTGATTCCCTGCCTCTGATTTCGCGCCTGTGATTCCCCATTTCTGATTCACAACCTCTGATTCCCCACCTCTGATTCACCACATCTGATTCCCCTCCTCTGATTCCCCAACTCTGATTCCCCGCCTCTGATTCCCCAGCTCTGATTCCCCACCTCTGATTCCCGGTGTCCGATTCCCTGCCTCTGATTCACCGCCTCTGATTCCCCATCTCTGATTCCCCGCCTCTGATTCCACGTGTCTGATTCCCTGCCTCTGATTCCCGGCCTCTGATTCCCACCTCTGATTCCCTGCCACTGATTCCCCGCCCCTGATTCCCCACCTCTGATTCCCCATATCTGATTCGCCAACTCTGATTCCCCGCCTCTGATTCCCCAGCTCTGATTCCCCGTGTTTGATTCCCTGCCTCTGATTCCCCTTCTCTGATTCCCCACCTCTGATTCTCCAGCTCTGATTCCCCGCCTCTGATTCACCGTGTTTGATTCCCTGCCTCTGATTCCCCGCCTCTGATTCCCCATCTCTGATTCACTTCCTTTAATTCGCCACCTCTGATTCCCCATATCAGATTCCCCGCCTCTGTTTCCCCGCCTCTGATTCCCCGCCTCTGTTTCCCCATATCTGATTCCCTGCCTCTGATTCCCTGCCTCTGATTCCCCATCTCTGATTCCCCGCCTCTGAATCCCCGTGTCTGATACCCAGCCTCTGATACCCCGCCCCTGATTCCCCACCTCTGATTCCCCATATCTGATTCCCTGCCTCCCTTTCCGCGCCTGATTCCCCGCCTCTGATTCCCCATATCTGATTCCCCGCCTCTGATACCCCAACTCTGATTCCCCGCCTCTGATTCACCAGCTCTGTTTCCCCACCTCTGATTCCCCGCCTCTGTTTCCCCATATCTAATTCCCCGCCTCTGATTCCCAAACTCTGATTCCACGCCTCTAATTCCCCAGCTCTGATTCCCAGCCTCAGATTCCCCACATCTGATTCCCTGCCTCTGATTCCCTGCCTCCGATTCCCTGCCTCTGATTCTCAACCTCTGATTCCCCACCTCTGAATCCCCATATCTGATTCCCTGCCTCTGATTCCCCGCCTCTGATTCCCTGCCTCTGATTCCCCGCCACTGATTCCCCAGCTCTGATTCCCCGCCTCTGAATCCCCAACTCTGATTCCCTGCCTCTGATTCCCCAGCTCTGATTCCCCGCCTCTGATTCCCCAGCTCTGATTCCCCGCCTCTGATTCCCCAGCTCTGATTCCCTGCCTTTGATTTCCCGCCTGTGATTCCCCATCTCTGATTCACAACCTCTGATTCCCCACCTCTGATTCCCCATATCTGATTCCCCGCCTCTGTTTGCCCGCCTCTAATTCCCCGCCTCTGTTTCCCCATATCTGATTCCCCACCTCTGAATCCCCACCTCTGGTTCCCCGCCTCTGATTCGCTGCCTCTGATTCCCCATCTCTGATTCCGCACATCTGATTCCCTGCCTCTGATTCCCTGCCTCTGACTCCCCGCCTCTGATTCCCTGCGTCTGTTTCCCAACCTCTGATTCCCCACCTCTGATTCCCCATATCTGATTCCCCACCTCTGTTTCCCTGCCTCTGATTCCCCGCCTCTGTTTCCCAATATCTGATTCCTCGCCTCTGATTCCCCAACTCTGATTCCCCGCCTCTGATTCCCCGTGTTTGATTCCCTGCCTCTGATTCCCCGCCTCTGATTCCCCATCTCTGATTCACCGCCTTTCATTCGCCACCTCTGATTCCCCATATCAGATTCCCCGCCTCTGTTTCCCCACCTCTGATTCCCCGCCTCTCTTTTCCCATATCTGATTCTCCGCCTCTGATTCCCCAACTCTGATTCCCCGCCTCTGATTACCCAGCTCTGATTCCCCACCTCTGATTCCCCGCGTCTGATTCCCTGCCTCTGATTCCCCGCCTCTGATTCCCCATCTCTGATTCCCCGCCCCTGAATCCCCGTGTCTGATACCCAGCCTCTGATACCCCTCCCCGATTCCCCACCTCTGATTCCCCACATTAGATTTCCCGCCTCTCTTTCCGCGCCTCAAATTCCCCATATCTGATTCCCCACCTCTGATTCCCAAACTCTGATTCCCCGCCTCTGATACCCCAGCTCTGATTCCCTGCCTCTGATTCCCCACATCTGATTCCCTGCCTCTGATTCCCCGCCTCATATTCCCTGCCTCTGATTCCCCGCCACTGATTCCCCAGCTCTGATTCCCCGCCTCTGAATCCCCAACTCTGATTCCCTGCCTCTGATTCCCCAGCTCTGATTCCCCGCCTCTGATTCCCCAGCTCTGATTCCCCGCCTCTGATTCCCCAGCTCTGATTCCCTGCCTTTGATTTCCCGCCTGTGATTCCCCATCTCTGATTCACAACCTCTGATTCCCCACCTCTGATTCCCCATATCTGATTCCCCGCCTCTGTTTGCCCGCCTCTAATTCCCCGCCTCTGTTTCCCCATATCTGATTCCCCACCTCTGAATCCCCGCCTCTGGTTCCCCGCCTCTGATTCGCTGCCTCTGATTCCCCATCTCTGATTCCGCACATCTGATTCCCTGCCTCTGATTCCCTGCCTCTGACTCCCCACCTCTGATTCCCTGCGTCTGTTTCCCAACCTCTGATTCCCCACCTCTGATTCCCCATATCTGATTCCCCACCTCTGTTTCCCTGCCTCTGATTCCCCGCCTCTGTTTCCCAATATCTGATTCCTCACCTCTGATTCCCCAACTCTGATTCCCCGCCTCTGATTCCCCAGCTCTGATACCCCACCTCTGATTCCCCGTGTTTGATTCCCTGCCTCTGATTCCCCGCCTCTGATTCCCCATCTCTGATTCACCGCCTTTCATTCGCCACCTCTGATTCCCCATATCAGATTCCCCGCCTCTGTTTCCCCACCTCTGATTCCCCGCCTCTCTTTCCCCATATCTGATTCTCCGCCTCTGATTCCCCAACTCTGATTCCCCGCCTCTGATTACCCAGCTCTGATTCCCCACCTCTGATTCCCCGCGTCTGATTCCCTGCCTCTGATTCCCCGCCTCTGATTCCCCATCTCTGATACCCCGCCCCTGAATCCCCGTGTCTGATACCCCGCCTCTGGTTCCCCGCCTCTGATTCGCTGCCTCTGATTCCCCATCTCTGATTCCGCACATCTGATTCCCTGCCTCTGATTCCCTGCCTCTGACTCCCCGCCTCTGATTCCCTGCGTCTGTTTCCCAACCTCTGATTCCCCACCTCTGATTCCCCATATCTGATTCCCCACCTCTGTTTCCCTGCCTCTGATTCCCCGCCTCTGTTTCCCAATATCTGATTCCTCGCCTCTGATTCCCCAACTCTGATTCCCCGCCTCTGATTCCCCAGCTCTGATACCCCACCTCTGATTCCCCGTGTTTGATTCCCTGCCTCTGATTCCCCGCCTCTGATTCCCCATCTCTGATTCACCGCCTTTCATTCGCCACCTCTGATTCCCCATATCAGATTCCCCGCCTCTGTTTCCCCACCTCTGATTCCCCGCCTCTCTTTTCCCATATCTGATTCTCCGCCTCTGATTCCCCAACTCTGATTCCCCGCCTCTGATTCCCCATCTCTGATTCCCCGCCCCTGAATCCCCGTGTCTGATACCCAGCCTCTGATACCCCTCCCCGATTCCCCACCTCTGATTCCCCATATTAGATTTCCCGCCTCTCTTTCCGCGCCTCTGATTCCCCATATCTGATTCCCCACCTCTGATTCCCCAGCTCTGATTCCCCGCCTCTGATTCCCCAGCTCTGATTCCCTGCCTTTGATTTCCCGCCTGTGATTCCCCATCTCTGATTCACAACCTCTGATTCCCCACCTCTGATTCCCCATATCTGATTCCCTGCCTCTGTTTGGCCGCCTCTAATTCCCCGCCTCTGTTTCCCCATATCTGATTCCCCACCTCTGAATCCCCGCCTCTGGTTCCCCGCCTCTGATTCGCTGCCTCTGATTCCCCATCTCTGATTCCGCACATCTGATTCCCTGCCTCTGATTCCCTGCCTCTGACTCCCCGCCTCTGATTCCCTGCGTCTGTTTCCCAACCTCTGATTCCCCACCTCTGATTCCCCATATCTGATTCCCCACCTCTGTTTCCCTGCCTCTGATTCCCCGCCTCTGTTTCCCAATATCTGATTCCTCGCCTCTGATTCCCCAACTCTGATTCCCCGCCTCTGATTCCCCAGCTCTGATACCCCACCTCTGATTCCCCGTGTTTGATTCCCTGCCTCTGATTCCCCGCCTCTGATTCCCCATCTCTGATTCCCCGCCCCTGAATCCCCGTGTCTGATACCCAGCCTCTGATACCCCTCCCCGATTCCCCACCTCTGATTCCCCATATCTGATTTCCCGCCTCTCTTTCCGCGCCTCTGATTCCCCGCCTCTGATTCCCCATATCTGATTCCCCGCCTCTGATTCCCAAACTCTGATTCCCCGCCTCTGATACCCCAGCTCTGATTCCCTGCCTCTGATTCCCCACATCTGATTCCCTGCCTCTGATTCCCCGCCTCTGATTCCCTGCCTCTGATTCCCCGCCTCTGATTCCCCGCTTCTGATTCCCCAGCTCAGATTCCCCGCCTCTGAATCCCCAACTCTGATTCCCTGCCTCTGATTCCCCAGCTCTGATTCCCCTCCTCTGATTCCCCAGCTCTGATTCCCTGCCTCTGATTTCCCGCCTGTGATTCCCCATCTCTGATTCACAACCTCTGATTCCCCACCTCTGATTCACCACATCTGATTCCCCGCCTCTGATTCCCCAACTCTGATTCCCCGCCTCTGATTCCCCAGCTCTGATTCCCCGCCTCTGATTCCCGCTGTCCGATTCCCTGCCTCTGATTCACCGCCTCTGATTCCCCATCTCTGATTCCCCGCCTCTGATTCCCCGTGTCTGATTCCCTGCCTCTGATTCCCCGCCTCTGATTCCCACCTCTGATTCCCTGCCACTGATTCCTCGCCCCTGATTCCCCAACTCTGATTCCCCATATCTGATTCGCCAACTCTGATTCCCCGCCTCTGATTCCCCAGCTCTGATTCCCCGTGTTTGATTCCCCGCCTCTGATTCCCCATCTCTGATTCCCCGCCTCTGATTCCCCGGCCTCTGATTCCCGGCCTCTCATTCCCAACCTCTGATTCCCCACCTCTGATTCCCCATATATGATTCCCCACCTCTGTTTCCCTGCCTCTGATTCCCCGCCTCTGTTTCCCAATATCTGATTCCCCGCCTCTGATTCCCCAACTCTGATTCCCCGCCTCTGATTCCCCAGCTCTGATACCCCACCTCTGATTCCCCGTGTTTGATTCCCTGCCTCTGATTCCCCGCCTCTGATTCCCCATCTCTGATTCACCGCCTTTCATTCGCCACCTCTGATTCCCCATATCAGATTCCCCGCCTCTGTTTCCCCACCTCTGATTCCCCGCCTCTCTTTTCCCATATCTGATTCTCCGCCTCTGATTCCCAGACTCTGATTCCCCGCCTCTGATTACCCAGCTCTGATTCCCCACCTCTGATTCCCCGCGTCTGATTCCCTGCCTCTGATTCCCCGCCTCTGATTCCCCATCTCTGATTCCCCGCCCCTGAATCCCCGTGTCTGATACCCAGCCTCTGATACCCCTCCCCGATTCCCCAACTCTGATTCCCCATATTAGATTTCCCGCCTCTCTTTCCGCGCCTCTGATTCCCCATATCTGATTCCCCACCTCTGATTCCCAAACTCTGATTCCCCGCCTCTGATACCCCAGCTCTGATTCCCTGCCTCTGATTCCCCACATCTGATTCCCTGCCTCTGATTCCCCGCCTCATATTCCCTGCCTCTGATTCCCCGCCACTGATTCCCCAGCTCTGATTCCCCGCCTCTGAATCCCCAACTCTGATTCCCTGCCTCTGATTCCCCAGCTCTGATTCCCCGCCTCTGATTCCCCAGCTCTGATTCCCCGCCTCTGATTCCCCAGCTCTGATTCCCTGCCTTTGATTTCCCGCCTGTGATTCCCCATCTCTGATTCACAACCTCTGATTCCCCACCTCTGATTCCCCATATCTGATTCCCCGCCTCTGTTTGCCCGCCTCTAATTCCCCGCCTCTGTTTCCCCATATCTGATTCCCCACCTCTGAATCCCCGCCTCTGGTTCCCCGCCTCTGATTCGCTGCCTCTGATTCCCCATCTCTGATTCCGCACATCTGATTCCCTGCCTCTGATTCCCTGCCTCTGACTCCCCACCTCTGATTCCCTGCGTCTGTTTCCCAACCTCTGATTCCCCACCTCTGATTCCCCATATCTGATTCCCCACCTCTGTTTCCCTGCCTCTGATTCCCCGCCTCTGTTTCCCAATATCTGATTCCTCGCCTCTGATTCCCCAACTCTGATTCCCCGCCTCTGATTCCCCAGCTCTGATACCCCACCTCTGATTCCCCGTGTTTGATTCCCTGCCTCTGATTCCCCGCCTCTGATTCCCCATCTCTGATTCACCGCCTTTCATTCGCCACCTCTGATTCCCCATATCAGATTCCCCGCCTCTGTTTCCCCACCTCTGATTCCCCGCCTCTCTTTCCCCATATCTGATTCTCCGCCTCTGATTCCCCAACTCTGATTCCCCGCCTCTGATTACCCAGCTCTGATTCCCCACCTCTGATTCCCCGCGTCTGATTCCCTGCCTCTGATTCCCCGCCTCTGATTCCCCATCTCTGATACCCCACCCCTGAATCCCCGTGTCTGATACCCCGCCTCTGGTTCCCCGCCTCTGATTCGCTGCCTCTGATTCCCCATCTCTGATTCCGCACATCTGATTCCCTGCCTCTGATTCCCTGCCTCTGACTCCCCGCCTCTGATTCCCTGCGTCTGTTTCCCAACCTCTGATTCCCCACCTCTGATTCCCCATATCTGATTCCCCACCTCTGTTTCCCTGCCTCTGATTCCCCGCCTCTGTTTCCCAATATCTGATTCCTCGCCTCTGATTCCCCAACTCTGATTCCCCGCCTCTGATTCCCCAGCTCTGATACCCCACCTCTGATTCCCCGTGTTTGATTCCCTGCCTCTGATTCCCCGCCTCTGATTCCCCATCTCTGATTCACCGCCTTTCATTCGCCACATCTGATTCCCCATATCAGATTCCCCGCCTCTGTTTCCCCACCTCTGATTCCCCGCCTCTCTTTCCCCATATCTGATTCTCCGCCTCTGATTCCCCAACTCTGATTCCCCGCCTCTGATTACCCAGCTCTGATTCCCCACCTCTGATTCCCCGCGTCTGATTCCCTGCCTCTGATTCCCCGCCTCTGACTCCCCACCTCTGATTCCCTGCGTCTGTTTCCCAACCTCTGATTCCCCACCTCTGATTCCCCATATCTGATTCCCCACCTCTGTTTCCCTGCCTCTGATTCCCCGCCTCTGTTTCCCAATATCTGATTCCTCACCTCTGATTCCCCAACTCTGATTCCCCGCCTCTGATTCCCCAGCTCTGATACCCCACCTCTGATTCCCCGTGTTTGATTCCCTGCCTCTGATTCCCCGCCTCTGATTCCCCATCTCTGATTCACCGCCTTACATTCGCCACCTCTGATTCCCCATATCAGATTCCCCGCCTCTGTTTCCCCACCTCTGATTCCCCGCCTCTCTTTCCCCATATCTGATTCTCCGCCTCTGATTCCCCAACTCTGATTCCCCGCCTCTGATTACCCAGCTCTGATTCCCCACCTCTGATTCCCCGCGTCTGATTCCCTGCCTCTGATTCCCCGCCTCTGATTCCCCATCTCTGATACCCCGCCCCTGAATCCCCGTGTCTGATACCCCGCCTCTGGTTCCCCGCCTCTGATTCGCTGCCTCTGATTCCCCATCTCTGATTCCGCACATCTGATTCCCTGCCTCTGATTCCCTGCCTCTGACTCCCCGCCTCTGATTCCCTGCGTCTGTTTCCCAACCTCTGATTCCCCACCTCTGATTCCCCATATCTGATTCCCCACCTCTGTTTCCCTGCCTCTGATTCCCCGCCTCTGTTTCCCAATATCTGATTCCTCGCCTCTGATTCCCCAACTCTGATTCCCCGCCTCTGATTCCCCAGCTCTGATACCCCACCTCTGATTCCCCGTGTTTGATTCCCTGCCTCTGATTCCCCGCCTCTGATTCCCCATCTCTGATTCACCGCCTTTCATTCGCCACCTCTGATTCCCCATATCAGATTCCCCGCCTCTGTTTCCCCACCTCTGATTCCCCGCCTCTCTTTTCCCATATCTGATTCTCCGCCTCTGATTCCCCAACTCTGATTCCCCGCCTCTGATTACCCAGCTCTGATTCCCCACCTCTGATTCCCCGCGTCTGATTCCCTGCCTCTGATTCCCCGCCTCTGATTCCCCATCTCTGATTCCCCGCCCCTGAATCCCCGTGTCTGATACCCAGCCTCTGATACCCCTCCCCGATTCCCCACCTCTGATTCCCCATATTAGATTTCCCGCCTCTCTTTCCGCGCCTCTGATTCCCCATATCTGATTCCCCACCTCTGATTCCCCAGCTCTGATTCCCCGCCTCTGATTCCCCAGCTCTGATTCCCTGCCTTTGATTTCCCGCCTGTGATTCCCCATCTCTGATTCACAACCTCTGATTCCCCACCTCTGATTCCCCATATCTGATTCCCTGCCTCTGTTTGGCCGCCTCTAATTCCCCGCCTCTGTTTCCCCATATCTGATTCCCCACCTCTGAATCCCCGCCTCTGGTTCCCCGCCTCTGATTCGCTGCCTCTGATTCCCCATCTCTGATTCCGCACATCTGATTCCCTGCCTCTGATTCCCTGCCTCTGACTCCCCGCCTCTGTTTCCCTGCGTCTGTTTCCCAACCTCTGATTCCCCACCTCTGATTCCCCATATCTGATTCCCCACCTCTGTTTCCCTGCCTCTGATTCCCCGCCTCTGTTTCCCAATATCTGATTCCTCGCCTCTGATTCCCCAACTCTGATTCCCCGCCTCTGATTCCCCAGCTCTGATACCCCACCTCTGATTCCCCGTGTTTGATTCCCTGCCTCTGATTCCCCGCCTCTGATTCCCCATCTCTGATTCCCCGCCCCTGAATCCCCGTGTCTGATACCCAGCCTCTGATACCCCTCCCCGATTCCCCACCTCTGATTCCCCATATCTGATTTCCCGCCTCTCTTTCCGCGCCTCTGATTCCCCGCCTCTGATTCCCCATATCTGATTCCCCGCCTCTGATTCCCAAACTCTGATTCCCCGCCTCTGATACCCCAGCTCTGATTCCCTGCCTCTGATTCCCCACATCTGATTCCCTGCCTCTGATTCCCCGCCTCTGATTCCCTGCCTCTGATTCCCCGCCTCTGATTCCCCGCTTCTGATTCCCCAGCTCAGATTCCCCGCCTCTGAATCCCCAACTCTGATTCCCTGCCTCTGATTCCCCAGCTCTGATTCCCCTCCTCTGATTCCCCAGCTCTGATTCCCTGCCTCTGATTTCCCGCCTGTGATTCCCCATCTCTGATACACAACCTCTGATTCCCCACCTCTGATTCACCACATCTGATTCCCCGCCTCTGATTCCCCAACTCTGATTCCCCGCCTCTGATTCCCCAGCTCTGATTCCCCGCCTCTGATTCCCGCTGTCCGATTCCCTGCCTCTGATTCACCGCCTCTGATTCCCCATCTCTGATTCCCCGCCTCTGATTCCCCGTGTCTGATTCCCTGCCTCTGATTCCCCGCCTCTGATTCCCACCTCTGATTCCCTGCCACTGATTCCTCGCCCCTGATTCCCCAACTCTGATTCCCCATATCTGATTCGCCAACTCTGATTCCCCGCCTCTGATTCCCCAGCTCTGATTCCCCGTGTTTGATTCCCCGCCTCTGATTCCCCATCTCTGATTCCCCGCCTCTGATTCCCCGGCCTCTGATTCCCGGCCTCTCATTCCCAACCTCTGATTCCCCACCTCTGATTCCCCATATATGATTCCCCACCTCTGTTTCCCTGCCTCTGATTCCCCGCCTCTGTTTCCCAATATCTGATTCCCCGCCTCTGATTCCCCAACTCTGATTCCCCGCCTCTGATTCCCCAGCTCTGATACCCCACCTCTGATTCCCCGTGTTTGATTCCCTGCCTCTGATTCCCCGCCTCTGATTCCCCATCTCTGATTCACCGCCTTTCATTCGCCACCTCTGATTCCCCATATCAGATTCCCCGCCTCTGTTTCCCCACCTCTGATTCCCCGCCTCTCTTTTCCCATATCTGATTCTCCGCCTCTGATTCCCAGACTCTGATTCCCCGCCTCTGATTACCCAGCTCTGATTCCCCACCTCTGATTCCCCGCGTCTGATTCCCTGCCTCTGATTCCCCGCCTCTGATTCCCCATCTCTGATTCCCCGCCCCTGAATCCCCGTGTCTGATACCCAGCCTCTGATACCCCTCCCCGATTCCCCAACTCTGATTCCCCATATTAGATTTCCCGCCTCTCTTTCCGCGCCTCTGATTCCCCATATCTGATTCCCCACCTCTGATTCCCAAACTCTGATTCCCCGCCTCTGATACCCCAGCTCTGATTCCCTGCCTCTGATTCCCCACATCTGATTCCCTGCCTCTGATTCCCCGCCTCATATTCCCTGCCTCTGATTCCCCGCCACTGATTCCCCAGCTCTGATTCCCCGCCTCTGAATCCCCAACTCTGATTCCCTGCCTCTGATTCCCCAGCTCTGATTCCCCGCCTCTGATTCCCCAGCTCTGATTCCCCGCCTCTGATTCCCCAGCTCTGATTCCCTGCCTTTGATTTCCCGCCTGTGATTCCCCATCTCTGATTCACAACCTCTGATTCCCCACCTCTGATTCCCCATATCTGATTCCCCGCCTCTGTTTGCCCGCCTCTAATTCCCCGCCTCTGTTTCCCCATATCTGATTCCCCACCTCTGAATCCCCGCCTCTGGTTCCCCGCCTCTGATTCGCTGCCTCTGATTCCCCATCTCTGATTCCGCACATCTGATTCCCTGCCTCTGATTCCCTGCCTCTGACTCCCCACCTCTGATTCCCTGCGTCTGTTTCCCAACCTCTGATTCCCCACCTCTGATTCCCCATATCTGATTCCCCACCTCTGTTTCCCTGCCTCTGATTCCCCGCCTCTGTTTCCCAATATCTGATTCCTCGCCTCTGATTCCCCAACTCTGATTCCCCGCCTCTGATTCCCCAGCTCTGATACCCCACCTCTGATTCCCCGTGTTTGATTCCCTGCCTCTGATTCCCCGCCTCTGATTCCCCATCTCTGATTCACCGCCTTTCATTCGCCACCTCTGATTCCCCATATCAGATTCCCCGCCTCTGTTTCCCCACCTCTGATTCCCCGCCTCTCTTTCCCCATATCTGATTCTCCGCCTCTGATTCCCCAACTCTGATTCCCCGCCTCTGATTACCCAGCTCTGATTCCCCACCTCTGATTCCCCGCGTCTGATTCCCTGCCTCTGATTCCCCGCCTCTGATTCCCCATCTCTGATACCCCACCCCTGAATCCCCGTGTCTGATACCCCGCCTCTGGTTCCCCGCCTCTGATTCGCTGCCTCTGATTCCCCATCTCTGATTCCGCACATCTGATTCCCTGCCTCTGATTCCCTGCCTCTGACTCCCCGCCTCTGATTCCCTGCGTCTGTTTCCCAACCTCTGATTCCCCACCTCTGATTCCCCATATCTGATTCCCCACCTCTGTTTCCCTGCCTCTGATTCCCCGCCTCTGTTTCCCAATATCTGATTCCTCGCCTCTGATTCCCCAACTCTGATTCCCCGCCTCTGATTCCCCAGCTCTGATACCCCACCTCTGATTCCCCGTGTTTGATTCCCTGCCTCTGATTCCCCGCCTCTGATTCCCCATCTCTGATTCACCGCCTTTCATTCGCCACATCTGATTCCCCATATCAGATTCCCCGCCTCTGTTTCCCCACCTCTGATTCCCCGCCTCTCTTTCCCCATATCTGATTCTCCGCCTCTGATTCCCCAACTCTGATTCCCCGCCTCTGATTACCCAGCTCTGATTCCCCACCTCTGATTCCCCGCGTCTGATTCCCTGCCTCTGATTCCCCGCCTCTGATTCCCCATCTCTGATTCCCCGCCCCTGAATCCCCGTGTCTGATACCCAGCCTCTGATACCCCTCCCCGATTCCCCACCTCTGATTCCCCATATCTGATTTCCCGCCTCTCTTTCCGCGCCTCTGATTCCCCGCCTCTGATTCCCCATATCTGATTCCCCGCCTCTGATTCCCAAACTCTGATTCCCCGCCTCTGATACCCCAGCTCTGATTCCCTGCCTCTGATTCCCCACATCTGATTCCCTGCCTCTGATTCCCCGCCTCTGATTCCCTGCCTCTGATTCCCCGCCTCTGATTCCCCGCTTCTGATTCCCCAGCTCAGATTCCCCGCCTCTGAATCCCCAACTCTGATTCCCTGCCTCTGATTTCCCGCCTGTGATTCCCCATCTCTGATTCACAACCTCTGATTCCCCACCTCTGATTCACCACATCTGATTCCCCGCCTCTGATTCCCCAACTCTGATTCCCCGCCTCTGATTCCCCAGCTCTGATTCCCCGCCTCTGATTCCCGCTGTCCGATTCCCTGCCTCTGATTCACCGCCTCTGATTCCCCATCTCTGATTCCCCGCCTCTGATTCCCCGTGTCTGATTCCCTGCCTCTGATTCCCCGCCTCTGATTCCCACCTCTGATTCCCTGCCACTGATTCCTCGCCCCTGATTCCCCAACTCTGATTCCCCATATCTGATTCGCCAACTCTGATTCCCCGCCTCTGATTCCCCATCTCTGATTCCCCGCCTCTGATTCCCCGGCCTCTGATTCCCCATCTCTGATTCCCCGCCTCTGATTCCCCGGCCTCTGATTCCCGGCCTCTCATTCCCAACCTCTGATTCCCCACCTCTGATTCCCCATATATGATTCCCCACCTCTGTTTCCCTGCCTCTGATTCCCCGCCTCTGTTTCCCAATATCTGATTCCCCGCCTCTGATTCCCCAACTCTGATTCCCCGCCTCTGATTCCCCAGCTCTGATACCCCACCTCTGATTCCCCGTGTTTGATTCCCTGCCTCTGATTCCCCGCCTCTGATTCCCCATCTCTGATTCACCGCCTTTCATTCGCCACCTCAGATTCCCCATATCAGATTCCCCGCCTCTGTTTCCCCGCCTCTGATTCCCCGCCTCTCTTTCCCCATATCTGATTCCCCGCCTCTGATTCCCCAACTCTGATTCCCCGCCTCTGATTACCCATATCTGATTCCCCGCCTCTGGTTCCCCGCCTCTGATTCGCTGCCTCTGATTCCCCATCTCTGATTCCGCACATCTGATTCCCTGCCTCTGAATCCCCGTTTCTGATACCCAGCCTCTGATACCCCTCCCCGATTCGCACCTCTGATTCCCCATATCTGATATCCCGCCTCTCTTTCCGCGCCTCTGATTCCCCGCCTCTGATTCCCCATATCTGATTCCCCGCCTCTGATTCCCAAACTCTGATTCCCCGCCTCTGATACCCCAGCTCTGATTCCCCGCCTCTGATTCCCCAACTCTGATTCACCGCCTCTGATTCCCCACCTCTGATTCCCCGTATCTGATTCCCCACCTATGTTTTTCCGCCTCTGATTCCCCGCCTCTGATTCCCCATCTCTGATTCCTGGACTCTGATTCCCCACCTCTGATTCCCCATCTCTGATTCCGCACATCCGAAACCCTGCCTCTGATTCCCCGCCTCTGATTCCCCGCCTCTGATTCCCTGCCTCTGATTCCCAACCTCTGATTCCCCACCTCTGTCCCCATATCTGATTCCCCGCCTCTCTTTCCCCGCCTCTGATTCCCCGCCTCTGATTCCCAGGCTCTGATTCCCCGCCTCTGATTCCCCGCGTCTGATTCCCTGCCTCTGATTCCCCGCCTCTGATTCCCCATCTCTGATTCCCCGCCTCTGAATCCCCGTGTCTGATACCCAGCCTCTTATACCCCGCCCCTGATTCCCCACCTCTGATTCCCCATATCTGATACCCCGCCTCTGTTTCTGCGCCTCTGATTCCCCGCCTCTGATTCCCCACCTCTGTTTCCCCATATTTGATTCCCCGCCTCTGATTCCCCAACTCTGATTCCCCGCCTCTGATTCCCCAGCTCTGATTCCCCGTGTTTGATTCCCCGCCTCTGATTCCCCATCTCTGATTCCCGGCCTCTGATTCCCGGCCTCTGATTCCCCATATCTGATTCCCCACCTCTGTTTCCCTGCCTCTGATTCCCCGCCTCTGTTTCCCAATATCTGATTCCTCGCCTCTGATTCCCCAACTCTGATTCCCCGCCTCTGATTCCCCAGCTCTGATACCCCACCTCTGATTCCCCGTGTTTGATTCCCTGCCTCTGATTCCCCGCCTCTGATTCCCCATCTCTGATTCACCGCCTTTCATTCGCCACCTCTGATTCCCCATATCAGATTCCCCGCCTCTGTTTCCCCACCTCTGATTCCCCGCCTCTCTTTCCCCATATCTGATTCTCCGCCTCTGATTCCCCAACTCTGATTCCCCGCCTCTGATTACCCAGCTCTGATTCCCCACCTCTGATTCCCCGCGTCTGATTCCCTGCCTCTGATTCCCCGCCTCTGATTCCCCATCTCTGATACCCCACCCCTGAATCCCCGTGTCTGATACCCCGCCTCTGGTTCCCCGCCTCTGATTCGCTGCCTCTGATTCCCCATCTCTGATTCCGCACATCTGATTCCCTGCCTCTGATTCCCTGCCTCTGACTCCCCGCCTCTGATTCCCTGCGTCTGTTTCCCAACCTCTGATTCCCCACCTCTGATTCCCCATATCTGATTCCCCACCTCTGTTTCCCTGCCTCTGATTCCCCGCCTCTGTTTCCCAATATCTGATTCCTCGCCTCTGATTCCCCAACTCTGATTCCCCGCCTCTGATTCCCCAGCTCTGATACCCCACCTCTGATTCCCCGTGTTTGATTCCCTGCCTCTGATTCCCCGCCTCTGATTCC